>NC_133771.1:169552725-169600106 GCF_003597395.2 Chelonoidis abingdonii
GGGGGGGGGGAAGCATGGGAAGACTGAAAAAATTGAGTTTGTTTAGTGTAGAGAAGAGAAGACTGGGCGGGGGGGGCATGATAATACTTTTCAAGTACATAAAAGGTTGTTACAAGGAAGGAGAGAAGTTATTCTTTAAACCTCTGAAGATAAGACAAGAAACAATGGGCTTAAATTGCAGCAAGGATGATTTAGGTTGAACATGAGGACAAACTTCGTAACTGTCAGGATAATTGAGCACTGGAATAAATGGACTAGGGAGGTTGTGGAATCTCTGTCATTAGAGATTTTAAGGAGCAAGTTAGAAAAACACCTGTCAGGGTTGGTCTAGATAATACTTAGTTCTTCCATGAGTGAAGGGGACTGGACTAGAAGACCTCTTGAGGTCCCTTCCAGTCCTAAATTTCTATGATTCTATGACTATTGTGAAAGACTCATACAATCAGGGAAATTAGCTGACTATAAATGTGGAAATAATCAAAGTAAACCTACTGAATCAACAGAGATTCTCTCTCTCATCTCCAGTGTTACTTGTAGCCAAAGAGTTGAAAATTTTTTAGACTTTTCACATAGCAGTCTGATTTTAAGTTGCTGATATCCTGCTATATGTTAAACTTTCAGATCCATTTTCTGCCATTTCTGTTGATGAAACTGTGTCCAAAATTAATACAAATAAAGAATTGCATCTCAAGAATAAGTAATCTGTATAGTATCTATAACAGAATCTTGATGGCCATGTTTTGATAGAAGATCTCTCCTTAGATTGCAATGTGTCACTGAAGCAAGTAACTTAAAAGAACAGTTTCTCACAATGTAGTGAAGTGCAAATAGTATTTTAAAATAGACTATCCAAAGAAGGAGAGAACATGCTGTCCTGATAGAGCAGAGACGTGGGTCCTCAACAGAATGATGATCGCTCAAGCGCCCATAATCTTGGAGTGTTCCTGGACCTGAAGGAAGTAGACTGAAATTAGCTGTCTAATGACGAGCAAGTAGTTTGGAGCATGATTAGATAGTGGGAGCTCTCAGGACCAAGTTTGAACTGAGTGACATTGGTTATTTCCAGGTACAACTATGAGGCTACTACTCAAAATAAAGTGTTCCTCCACTCAAAGCAACTCTCTCTTGTTAAGTTACTGCTAACATTTACAATATATGCAATATTAATTTCCAAACTAATACATTAATGCGCTGTTACATTTTGCACAGAAAATATTAATAATCAGGAAGTGTGGAAGCTAAGAATCCTACAGCAACATTAACTCAGTCTACTTGCACATATATAATATTTACACCTGGAGACTCCTAACCTATAACTAGATAGATAGGTGCAGACACACACTTGCACCCATGCACTGTTCCAGGTGAGGCTCCACAAATGCAAAGGTCCAAATTGCAGGACTGGATGCTTAGCCAAAAAACTCCAGATCAATACTACCAACGTGTACTGAAGCAGAGTTAATGATAGTGCAGGAAGCTTTAACTCTTGCATTTTGTGATTTTTAAATGTTATTCCAACTGCTTGGTTAACACCTGGTTGTTTAGAGCTTATAGGGGCAGAGAAGGCCTCCAATAGCATAGTCATTAAAATGGATAGTTAGTCTTTGAAGTTCACACCTCATTAAGGCAAGGTTGTGGGAAAGGATGAGTTTCGATCTTTGCTACCACTACTGTTCTGTTGAAGAAAGCTTCCTGCAAGGCTGGACTACCAAGGCAGCAGCACATTGTTTGCACTGAGATGGATGCACTGTGCCAACAGAAAGTGTTTTTCATCTTTAAAAAAGGGACAGAAATTTCTGGAACTCTAAAATGAGGAGATCTGCAGCCGTGGCACCAGTTCAGGTATTTCTTGCTGGGGCAAATTCCACTCCTGCTCCCCCCAGCAGGTACCCCACTTGTTCTTTCCCTGCACAGACCCCAGGTCTCCCTCAGCCAGAGAGGGTATGTCTTCAGAAAGAGTATGTTAAGCACCTGCGGCTAACCTGTGTCAGCTGACTTGAGCTTGCCGAGCTTAGGCCGCAGGGCTGTAAAATTGTGGTGCAGCCATTTGGGCTCAGGTAGGAGCTCTGGGATCCTCCCCCTACTGGGGTCCCAGAGCTCAAGCTTTAGTCTGAAACCAAATATTTACACGGCAATTTTACAGCCCAACTGCCCAAGCCCTGTGAGCCCGAGTCAGCAGACACGGGCCAGCTGCGGGTGTTTAACTGCAGCATAGGCATACTCAGAGTCTCCCCTCTCTCTTAGCCATACAGTGCATGAACCAGTGCCACCAAAAGCCGAGTTCTCGGCTGACTCCCCTGCACTCTGCCCCGCAGGAAAGGACTCCTTACGTTTCCTCTCACAACATCATTTCGCCTGACTGCCCCTCCATTTGGATGGAGGAGCAGCCAGGCCAAATTTGAGTAGAAATGCGACTCTGTGCACCTGGTCGCAATGCCACTCACTGAAATTTGGCCCAGCCATTGCAAAGTGTGCCTTCTTCTGGTCAGGACAAATTTCAGCAGCATTGGAACCATGCAGCCAGAGCAATGTTTCAGGCTCCTCTAGCAGTAGCCAAACTGATTTAACATGGAAGCAGTGCTTAAAAATGGTCAGGAAAGGCTCCCGCCAGCTCCGTGGCCTATGGAACTTTGATCAATGCAGAAGCCTTGAGAGGGGGCATTTGCCCCCTTCCCCAGCATCCCTAATTGGCACCAGAGATCTGGAGGTTTTCCTGTTCCTGAGGTTAAGGTAGTGAGGTGTTTTGCGTTGTTTGAAAATACAAAGAAGTATTTGGCTGTGATTCAGAGACATGTACAATCTTCCTCCTGTAAGCTGGCGCAGCAGCACCTTCTGTGCAAGTCAGGTTGAGCAGAGACAAAGTGCAATGTCACGGTGGGGGGGTCCGAATTCAAGTTTTAGCAGATGCCAATGGCCCATATTCTACCATCTAGTCACACTGCATAGCCCCTTATTCCATTTGATTTTAGGGGGACTAACAGAGTGAAGTGCTTCTCAATGCTAAGTTCTGAAGCCATCTTTTAAATTGTTTATAACCTTATTATTCAACCAGTCTTTATCAAGCGTGATCACTGACTATGTACATGCCTTAGTTATGGACCACCTGCATGCCAAGTTTCAAAGTTCAACCTGTGTGTGAATTCAGCAGGAAGTGTACAAGGCATTTTAAATTTTAAAGCAAGGAACTTTTCCCCTTTCACAGAGAGCTCAAACAGCTGAATAGATTTTGCTCAAACTTCCCGAAACAGTTCATGTCTGGACAGAACTCACAAGTGAAAAAATCTCAGCCACTAAAGTAATTTGAGGTTTTTGTTGTATATTTTTAAAGCTAGTTTATAACCTCTTGTTTTCAAAACTTCTTAAGTGAAACTGTTTAGCCATCTCATTTTTGCCAGGCATTACCACTTGGTCACTAAATAAAATTAGCAGTTTTCAGTTTGAAGCACAGGATTTACCAGAAAAACTAAGACGCACATTGTATCCCATTGGGTTTAATAAAAATGGTTCTAAGAAAACATACCAATCTCTAAATTATTTCCAATTTTGCTCATCACAAGTGCCTCACACATTTGTATGTTTGTTACAATTTTATATTTAAAGCTGTTATAAGATTTATGTTTCTCATTATTGTATATTTGTTAAGTTTGTATTTTTAAAATCTTTCTGTGGCATGTTCAGTCTGAACTGCTTTTTTTTCTTAAATTGCCTTTTTCAGGGATCAGGCATACCCTCACTGAAACTGGAAATATCCTAAGGAAAACAAAATGTTTCCTAAAAAACAAAAAGTTTAGTGCAATAACTTTTATAGAGGAGCTACATAACATATCAAACTACAGCTCAGTTGAACAGTGGTATAGTTATCAGCTCTTTCAGATTCTAAGATAATTGGAAAAAATCCTATCAAATATTGCATGAACTTGAGGTCCTAAAGAGAAATATGTTATGTAGGCTCCATGAGAAAATGAAAACTGCTCATCTGTTTTCCAAGTGAAACATTTTAGGTGATTGCTCTAACCTGGGGCACAGTACATTCTCTCCATAGCATCGTTGTCACAGGAATCTTCAACCTCACTCCACCTGCTAAAATACGTTAGCTGAATGTGTCCTAAAAACAAAACGACAGGAGAAATCAAAACATTTTCCCTTCCATTTTCTACAGAAGTGAACTGTAATTACTCCTTTTGTAGCTAAAAACAGTATCATTAAGAATAATGGCATCATTAAGTACTAGAAGCTATTACTGGGGGTGAATTTGCTGCACTGATAATGAAGCTCTAGACAGGAAATGAAGATACTAATTACAAGATAAAACGCCTACCCAGTTAATTGGAAGCAACAGCGAATAAAAAAAAATGCATTTTCAAAAGTTCCTGACCTCTATCATTCAATAAGATGTTGTTTGGGTTCAAATCGCGGCACATAATTCCTTCTCTATGTAAAGCATCAAGGGCTACAACCATTTCAGCTGCCCATCTTTGAATGCAACCCTCTGGGATGTAAAATCTGGATGTTAGTGCTAGTTTTTTGTCGAGGTCCTGAAAAATGTGATGTATTTCCTTCTCTCCTTCTAGTGCTATTTCACTCTTGCCCTCCACTACTGTCTCTTTGCTTTCAGCTTTTGGTAAGAGAGCAGGGTTTGTTCTCTCTTTAACAAAGTCTTCCGTTTGATCAGAAAATAGCAACATTGCTTGATTTCTTACATTGCCTCCATCTAAGCTATGCTCTTTAGCACCTGAGAGTGAGTTAGAAATAAATAAGAAATTTTCTTCTGTGCTTGTTGCATTTAATGATGAGGAAGAAATTTCTCCAAGTCCTTGAAACTGAGCCACATCTTCTGAACTAGCCAGGTCAATGTCAGACGTAAATAGTGTCCTGACAATTTCCTGAGTGATATCATATTGTCCGTCCGATTCCTTGCTAGAAGGATGGCCCAATTCTGGCACCACATGATTCAACTTTTGATCAAGTGCTTTGCATTGCTCTGTACTATTATTTAATTGTAAGACATCAGGAGTTTCTAACAGTTTGCTTTCCAAGATGTTTACATCAGTCTTTGTAAGCTTTTTGGGCCTAACCACTGGTGCTTCTTCCAGTTTCTCAGATACACCAGGTAAATTTATCAGAAGATCAGGCCTCCCTTCATCAGCACTACTTACATCATCAAAAGCAGCATCCTTAAAAGAAATTACCGGCACAGAGTCATTGGAACCCCGGCTTATTGTATCCTGGGCTCTAAAGCCCACCTTGCTTTCCATGGTTTCAAGACTCCTCTCATGATCTGGTGCAGAAAAAAATGGCTTTAAAGATTCTGATTTTAAGCTATACAATTTATCTCCAAAATCAAGCCCCAGAAGTTCACTGGTGCTGTCTTTACTGTCTATTCTGAAGAATTCCATAGGGCTGTGCTTGGATTTACTTAATGAGTCTGATATCCTAGTAGGACTAAGTACTTCCAGGTCAGCATCTTCAGGGAAAAACTTTAGCTCCCGAGAGGTGATCTGAGAGCTGAAGCTATCATTGCCACCTAAAGTATGTGCCTGTAAACATCCTAACTCTTTGGTTTTAAGATCTTCTCCCTCTGGTTTCAACACAGGTTCCTCATTTAAAGAGCCAGGATCAATTTTTTCTTGCCCATATTCATTGCATAATGTTAAATAACTAATAGTGCATTCTTCTTCTGAACTTGACCCAGAATCTGTCCATTTGGGAGAACCTTCTTGACCATCTTCCTGGTTACTACTCTCATCTTGAGAACTTGGTGTAAGGCTGCTCTTCAGTGGTATAACTCTCAGCACATTCCCCCCACTGCTTCCTCTGGAGTCAACACTACTGCTGATTTCTGTAGGGCTAGGGGTTGGCAGCTGCAAGTGAATTTTAGTAGAACTTTTGAGTTCATGGATTTCAAAGCTTTCTTCGGGGCTTCTGTTTAAGAATTTACTGATGTAAGACCACAGTTTGCCTCCTATAAAAGAAGAAAAAGAAAAATCACAATTTAACTCAGAACTAAAAACTGTTTCATTATGAGATATAAAATACACAAGTGTAAATTACTTCCTTATGCCAATTAGAGGAAGTTATAACTGCTATTTCAATACAGAATAGCTAGAGGGACCCTGTCGACTTAACTCATAGTTCAAACAAATTTATTAATACATTCATGTTAGTAGCATCATCTTAGATTATTAAAATAGAAAGAATGTTTAAAATCCTACAGAGTTGTCTCTAACCAAGTTGTTTCAGGATTACAACTGCTCTTCCGTTTCAGGACACATTAAGCATCAGAGAAAATAAGGTTCCCCACAAACATTCTGCATTTCCTGAGATGCTTCTGAAACACAGCTCCAATCTTCTATGTGACAACAGGGGAGGAAAAAAGGAGAGATGGAATAAAGGAGGAATCATTATCAAGTTCTATGGTTCCCCCCTCTTCAGTTTTGTTGATATTAGTGCCCCTCCGCTCCCTAATAGTAGGATACAGATACAGATATTTCTTTTCTTGCTTTCTGAAGATATCTTATTGGTCTGTTAAATCAGGATTTCTTGCCAAGTTAAGATTTCTTCCCTGATACCTTGCTATATTATGCCATTTTTTTTTTTGCTGGGGGGGCAGGTGGATTTTAATCAATACACTTCAGTAACAAATATCAGAATCTATGGCTAAAGAGGAAGGAATAAGACAGAGCATCTGTCTCTGTCCCAACCCAAGCCCAGTTCTCTCATCTCTGAAAAGTCCAAGAAAGTTACAGTACTTGGCTGCAGTTAAGCTTTGGAAATAATACAATTGGACTGTTACTCTTCAAAAGCTTGAAAATTCTATTAATGTTTGTTATAAACAATTACAGACCATGGGTACAAAGCAGAAGGTTGCACAAAATGAAATTAGATGATATTAGAATAATAGAATCATAGAAGATTAGCATTGGAAAAGACCTCAGGAGGTCATCTAGTCCAACCCCCTGCTCAAAGCAGGACCAATCCTAACTAAATCATCCCAGCCAGGGGTTTGTCAAGCTGGGCCTTAAAAACCTCTAAGGATGGAGATTCTACCACTTCCCTAGGTAACCCATTCCAGTGCTTCATCACCCTCCTAGTGAGATAGTTTTTCCTAATATCCAACCTAGACCTCCCACACTGCAACTTGAAACCATTCCTCCTTGTTCTGTCATCTGCCACCACTGAAAAAAGCCTAGCTCCATTCTCTTTGGAACCCCCCTTAAGCTAGTTGAAGGCTGCTATCAAATCCTCCCTCATTCTTCTCTTCTGCAGACTAAATAAGACCAGTTCCCTCAGCCTCTCCTCATAAGTAATGTGCCCCAGCCCCCAATCTGCTGGACTCTCTCCAATTTGTTCTATTGTGCTTGCTTGGGCCTAAGAAATTAACTTCAAGCAGGAGAGAGAGGTCCTAGAAAACTTTCAAGGGGGACAAATGAGAATTCAAGCAGTTCCCTTTCAAATTAACAGAATTTACTGAAATTCCTGAAAGTACATGTGATCTAACAAGATCTTGACTAGCTATGATGAAGCTAAGTGTATCAAATAAAAAAATATTAATAGAAAATTCTAACAGTTTGGAAACTGATGGTAAGGAGGACAATTTGGATCTATTCACGTACATGATCTTAACCTACAAGATGTAAACAGGTGTCAGGGTGTCATCACCTTGACATTCCCATATAATTAAATGTGACTGTCCCAGCTACATGGGAAGGAAAACCTGGAGAGGGTCCCGATATAGAAAACACCGAGAATCAATCATTGATTATATCATAATTTTAGATCCCGATTTTAAGATGTTCATGGTTACCGTGAATACATATCTGTATTCAAATGAGTTATATGGAATGTTATCTCATTTTATTGTATTCCATAAAAGTTTTAGAGCTGGTCAAATTTTGGGAGGGTTGCTAAAGTTTGATGCTTTGTCCACAATTTACCCCTCCCCCTCACACAAAGAATTCAAAACAAAAATGTTTTAAACAGTTCGTTAAAAAAATATAGTTTCAAATTTTCAGTTCTGAGTTCACTACTGCCACCATTTCTCTCTCATTTTAGCAGCAGCAGAGGGAAGGGGGCCGAATGTGGGGTTGAGGAACCACTCTTCCCTCTTCACCTATCCCTTTTGACTTTTTTCCCCAATTTGAAAAAAAGAGGGAGCAAAAGTGAAAGTGGGATTTTTATTCCACAATTCTGACTGAAAATTTCAAAAATAATTTATTTTTTGTTAAGTTTTGTTGAAATCATGTTTTTAAATGCTAAAAATTTGGCAAAATAATTTTGCCAATCTCATTCATTTATATATAATGGAAATATTCATGGCTTGCCTGTACCAATCAATAAACTGTATTTGACAACACTCCCCTAAACCCATCCATAAATATAGACCTGGGAACTTCTTGCACATAAGTGGACTGTAATGGAGCTTCCATATGAGAGCAGCAGTCCATTGACACTTAAAAGGTGGCAGAATGCAGGCTTAGCTTTTATACACCACTGAGGTGTTGGAAGAAACCCCCTGTCTAAGAGAGATGTGGTTGGGGCACAAGAGCTGTACTATCAGAGAACCAAAGGTGGCATGGGGACCCTGGGCATCTACATCTCCCTAGGTATTTCTGCTAGTAAGGTGACCCAGGACATTATTGGTTTTTTATGTTTCATAGACATTTGACCCTATCAATGTAAAAGACACTCAACTCACTATGTAACGATTCAAAAAGAAAACAGCACATGCAGTTTTTTTTTAAAAGGTTTTTATTTTTGATGCTTTTTAACAGAGAATACAATTCTCTTAGTCCTAGTAAGCATCGAAAGATGGTCAGCAGGCCAGCTTCCAATTATCATAGTTAAGACAAAAAAAAAAAAAATCAAGTTTACATTATTCTGACACTAGTGAAAACAGTTTAAATGGCCATACTGCCTTCCCTTCAATAATTATTCCCATTATAAACCTTCCTCCTTTAAAAGCTTAGAGAAAAAAGTTTATGATTCAATAATCACTTGTAGCAGGAAACTATGAAAAACTGTTGCTTATTGCTTTCTGATTTACAGTTAAGTGCAACTAAATGAAAAACCATTTGATTAAATGTTCAAATTCATACATATAGCTGTTTATGTATAAATATTTCAAGACTGGCCTCCTGGTCAAGTGCAAATACATAAATAAATGCTGTTCAATAATTTTGTTCAATACTGAAAAACAACAATTTTATTCCCTTCTGAAAATGCCCAATCCAGGGTCAAACAAGAGCGATATTTGTTTCTGGGTATATAATTATGTTTTTATGAGTGACACACAAATAATCTCCTCCTTCTCCCACCATGTGTTGTGTAAAATCAAGAAAACCCATTAGCAAACCATGCTAATATTGTATCAGGAATCTATAAAAACTAAAATTACAGAAGTCAGTCCACGCAAGCAGGCTTCAGTCACTTTGTCAAATATTGTCTAACGTACTAAATAACTGTGAAAAGTATCACCGCAAAACTGAAGTTTATTCATCTTCAATAGAATCACAAGAAAATTAGCATCAATGCAACCAAGTTTCCTAAATCTAATCTTTCTGCCACAACGTTGCCAGTCATTCTATACATTTTATAGTATAGATCAGGGTGGGCAAACTACGGCCCATGGGACTGCCACCCTTGTGGCACTGTGGGCCATGCGCTGCTCCCAGAAGCGGCCGGCACTACGTCCCTGTGGCTCCCAGGAGAGGGAGGACAGAGGGCTCCATGTGCTGCCCTCACCTTTGGGCACCATCCCCCACAGCTCCCATTGGCTGGGAAAGGGGAACCACAGCCCATGGGAGCTTCGGGGGGGAGGTACCCATAGGCAAGATCAGCATGCAGAGCCCTCTGCCCCTCCCTCCCCTAGGGCTAGACGCTTCCGGAAATGACGCGGGGCCAGGGCAGGCAGGCACGGAGCCTGTCTGCCCTAGCCCCAGTGCGTGCCACTGCCACCTTGGAGCTGCACCAGGTCAGGGGAGCCGCACTCCGAACACCTCTGCACCCTGCATCCCAACCCCCTGCCCTGAACCCCCGCAACACCCTGCCTGAACGTCAACCCCCACCACACCCCAATCCCCTGCCCTGAGCCCCTTGCTGCACCCCAACCCCGTCACACCCCACACCCTCCTGCACCCCAACCCCCTGCCCTGAGCCCTCTCCCGCAATCCTCCCTGCACCTCTGCCTTGAGCCCACTCCCAGACTCCACACCCCTACCCCTTTCACTGAGCCCCCTCGTACACCCCGTATCCCTCCTCTGCCCCAACCCCTTGCCCTGAGCCCCTTTCTGCACACCGCACCCCTCTCACACCTTGCACTCCCTCCCGCACCCCAATGCCCTGCCCCAGCCCTACATTCATGGCCCTGCATGCAATTTTCCCACCCAGATGTGGTCGGGCCAAAAAGTTTGCCCACCCCCGGTACATCCATTCCAAGTAAATTTTACTTTAATCAAGTACCAGTGCCAAGGCAAAAAATAATATTTGACTCATATATAGGAGACATTTTTCAGCTGAAACTTTTTTCTGCCAAAAAAATGCAGATCTGGTTGATCAAAACATTTTGTGAATTCATGTCAATGTCGGCAAATTGTTTCATTCCGGAAAAAAAATTAATTCAGAAATGTCAAAAGATGAATCCCCTGATCACTGGGCTACAGGTTACTTCGATGCGGTTCTTTCTCAAATTTCATCTGTTGAAACTGTTATGCTTTGGCTAAGTAGGTAACTATTCATTGGTCCAGAGGGAAAGAGAATCACTCTATAGCCCAATGATTAGGGAGGTGAGATACCCAAGTTTTAGTCCTTGCTCCAATTAATTTTCAGTTATTATACAAAGTAGCACATTTCCTCCACATATCTCAAAACACCTTAGACATAAGGATTAGTATAATCTCTGTGGTACATGTGGAAACTGAGGCACAGGTGAAGTGACTTGCTCAATGACACCCCATAGGGCAGTGAAAGAGACAGGAATAGACTTGGCTCTCCTAACCCCCAGTCCTGTGCCACTGGAGAACATTAGCTACAACGGAAACATATTTTTAAAAGTGAACTTGTATGCAGAAAAATGCAAACAATGCATGTATAGCACAGAGCATATTAGTCATTGAGACAGCATAGGCATGTTACAGACAGAAGACTTGATCTGCGCCTCCCAAAGAGATGAATCGTAAAAGTCAGTGTACAAGAAAGTGAATGCAATCAAATTTGAATGCAATCAAAAGCAAAGTGGCTGGGCAGTGACGCTGAACAGGAGTCCTGTTAGTTCCACAATTTTTAGATTTTCTTTTAAATGTTTTCTGTAGGGCGGGGGCGGGTGTAATGCTATTTTGAAGTAGTGACAAAGACAAGAAGATACAAAGACTTTAGGATAAGTATCATTAGGATGAAAGAAAACCTGACAGATCAGTAAATTCAGTTTCCTAACCATGCTTTAGTTTCAGTTTACAAGAGGAATTAATGTCCTGTTGAATTTTGACTCATCCAGTCTGCAGAGTTCACATCGCAGTCTGTTACATTGCAAGTTCACATCCTGAAAAACTAAGCGGATGTATCCAAAAAAACAATCCTTTAACTTTTGCTAAGTTGGCCCAAGAGTCTGCAATGGAGGGCTGTGTAACCTGATTATAGCTGAAAAATTGTGGCCATACTGGATTTGGGTTTTGCTAAATAAAGTTAAAGACAACAATCTAGGTTCCCAAATAACCATGTCCACACAGGAGAGAGAGAAGAGACGTATTGAGACACATCTACTCAAGTAATCCTTCAAAACTTTCCCAAATTCTGTACCTTAGTGGAAAAAGAGGGAAATGGTTTCAAGATTCATAAGGACCATTGTGATAATCTAGTCTGACCTCCTTTACAGCACAGGCCATAGAACTTTCTCCAAATAATTAATTTTGAACTAGGGTATATGTTTAACAGAACAAAAACAAAACAAAACAACCACCATAGTCTTGATTTATGAAAACCATGATATTCCGCCCTATTGAAAATACATCTCTCCCTACTGATCCTTTCTTTGATCACAAGCAGCATCAAGTATCTCACGTTTTGTGAGCGGCACTGCTGGCAGAAAAAATAAAATCCAGATCTTGTAAAGAGGAGATGCAGCCACTAGTCAACCTCATAATATATAAAATGATTAAACATACATACTTATGTGTGTGCAGTGCCCGATGTAACTGGGACCTCACTTCTGGGCACTACCGTAACATAAGCAATAACTCCAATGCATAATAACAGTAGCAGCAGTGGAGGCTGTAGTGTACATAGGACGTAGGAGTTTATCACCAGAATCTCTAACATGACAGTACAGTAGTTAAAAACAGAGTCCTACATATATTACCACCTTCACCATTGCTAACTGTGGTGGCGAATAACTGGTACAAAGTTTGCTAGCATAGAAGAAGCCTGTGTGCCCACCATCTGACAAAAATTGAGAGAGAGATACCATTTCAAACCAGCCTTTGGCCAAGAACAGAACAGACACTACTACATTCTTGGGACTGGCAACAGAATCTTTAGGGCTAGTAATGTAATCCATTCTGACGAGCAAGTCTCTAGTTTGGCAAGACAGACCACCACTGAATTGTTGTCCATTAGTTCCCATACCCTGAAAGCCTCTTCAATTTGAAGTTTCTTGAGTTCTCTCCAGACTGATAGGAGCTCCAGCTTGTTTATGCTTAAAGAGATTTGACAGTTTCCAACAGCCACTTAAAGTTTGATGTACCACAGAAGCCCCCCAGCCTGTTTCTGAAGCATCTGTTTCTAAAATTTCTGGCATTGGTAGTGCCAAAGAAAACTGAGGCCTTGTTAATACCACACTGGCTCTCCACCACAGTAGATCTTGCCAAATGCTTTCTGACAAAGCTACCAGATAACTTTGTGGACTTTCTTGCCTCTAACACACCCCTCTAAAGCCCTCTAACGTTTTGTGACCATGGGAAGAGTTTATAAGGGAATCCACCAGCCCCATTAACTGCGTTTGGAGGAATGACAGCATCACCACTTCTGGGTAAAACAAGAATGTTTTCTTCTTAATCAAAGAATGTTTGGGGGTCAAGTTTTCTGAGTCCGGTTTAAAACCCAATAGTTTTAAACCTGACAGCGGATATAAGATGTGCAGTAAAGGGAGTGGGTGTAAAATCAACAGCAAAGCCCTTCGCAAATAAGCAGTTACCTTCATACGCAACTTTACCACCTCATCTGAACAGGCCTTAATCCAAATGGTTTTCCAGTTAAAATTAACATTTTTAACCTTGAACTTCCTAATGGTACAACTGGCCTTTAAGCATGATAAGCCACCATGGAGCAATATATAAACCAAATGTTTTATTCGCTCAATGCTCCTTTCTAATGAAACAGAACTTTTTGAAGTTTGGATGCAAAGGAGACATACAGGAGTGACACACAGTTTTAGGCATTTACCCTGAAACAGGCACTGACCCTGAAGCTTTTATCCATTCCCAAAGATGACTGCAAAGCATACCCTGCCTGTTTATCTTTTTTTGTTTTTAACTGGGAGCAGTACTGCTAGTACCTCAAAGTGACTAAGCAGCCTTTTTAGCCCTATCATTACACCTTGGAGCTCTGAATAATTAGAAAGTTTTGGCTTTTGACTGATATGGGGAACCTGAAAAGCAGAGAAAGATGGTTTTTAGAGGAATGAGTGTGAGGTAGCCATAATTTACAAAAACCTCCTCTATAGGGATTTAGGTAAGATTATCTACCCTAGACATTTACAAGATTCTGGCAATCTGACTGCTATTAACCAACAGGTTTCTCCTGATGTTCTTGGTGACAAAGCCTAAACTCCCCATACAAATACAGTGTAACTTTACCCCATTTTACATTCACGGTTTCTATTTCTATTATGTCTAACAATTTAAAAGGTCTTACTGAGTCAGCCACTGTCCACTGCACCAGCTGGTATCAAAATTCCCATCCTGGGTGTCAATCACCTTCCCATTATTTTTCTTGGCAAAATTAGAAAAAGCCTCTTAGATTGGGTATCAGGACAGTCAGGATTCCAACTATTCTTGTGCTCAAGGTGTTCCAGCTATGCTTTACTAAGACAGAGATGGTAAGTGATCTTTGGTGTGGGAATCCAGATGAGCTGGGGAACCTCAAGGGCTGATGTCAGAGAATCGCTATGTATATTAGAAACCCAATGACAATTTTTTTTTAAAACTTCATTAACTGACAAAGGTCAGGGAAGAAGGATGGTCTTCTAAATAAGATACTGGACAGGGACTCTGGATTTCTGTGTTCAAATCTTGGATCTGTGATATTTCCTGTGTATAGCCTTGGATAAGTCACCACATCACTCTGTACCTCAGGTCCCCCTCTTTAAATGGAAACATCACTTCCTTTCTATCACCCTTTGTCTTGTCTATTTATACTATAAACTTTCAGGGTCAAGGGCTGTTTCTTATAATGTGTGTACACAGCATTTGGTACAAACAAACAGTTGAGGCACCTAGACACTATCAGAATATAAATAAATCAGCAACCACAACATTAAGTCAGGGTCATTTGGAGTTTGGATGATGGAAGCACAGACATCCAAGAACTTTAACCACCTTGCTATGAATATGGGGTGGCACAATTCCTCTCCGGTATCACTCGAGTACATCACTCAAGGATAGACAGAACACCCTGAAGGAGGTGGTTTAGGATGATTTCAGGCTGGGAGAGTGTTTGTGCTACTTTGTATAGTTGAGATTTAGGTAAGAACGAATAAGTGCTTATTTATAATACATTCTTTTGCATGTTTTTTCCACATTTACAAATATGTCTTCTATTAAAGAGGGGATACTACTTTTTAAATGCAATTTTTTTCCTTTATGTTTGGCTCACCGAAATAAGCTTAACTATCTCTCATAATTAGTAGTTTTTATAAGGAATAATTAACTGAGCAGCGACTGAGCTTATCACGTACCCACTTCTAGACAATATGCTGCTCTATTACTCCTATTATATAAAGGGGATTTGAGAGAAAACCCTTTGCCCTATACAATTTATACAAAGGGATTTAGCAGCAGTTGAAACAAATTAATTTTACCTAGGGAACTCAACACTTGTTATGGTTGGTTTTGGCAAGAATAAGCAGGTCAGGACAGTAACTTCTCACTGGATTTGTTATTCTCTCCTGACCCGCCAAGATATAAAGTTTTCTGACTTGTCCAATCCATTCAGCTCACCTCTTTGTTCTTCTATACAAGAGCTCTGGAGTATGAAACATCTCTGCTTCCCTTCCTCCCTTCATTCACCAGAGCCAAAGGAAAATATTCCTTACTGGGAAGTAGTAACCATTTCCAGTAGGTTGCCCTGGACTGTGGCAGTTTGCTGTGTACTTTAAAGTTCTTTTTGGGATGTTTGGTTATTACCCACCCTAGTAATTCTCCCTGAAATACCTTTTCCTCTTCTCATCCTATCGTCATCCTGTGCTACCAAAGGAAGTTTTTTCTCAAGGGAATTAAAAATCCTAGGGACCTGAAATTATAATAATCAACTGAATCTCACCCCTCAGCCCCAATATTTTTTCTCCACATCCCTTTCCCCTGCAGACTCCGGGGAACAGAAATCTATTGGCACCAATGAATTCTCAACAAATTTTCTAAGCTTCTCCAAAGATTCAGTCAAAACTACCAATATGCATTCAGGTCAGAGGTCAATTGTTAGCTTTCAAATTCCCAGGATGGTCTCTTGGGTAGAGAATTCACATACAGTTACGCTGTAGCTTATTAATGTAAGGTCTTCTTTCATGCATCATTGTTTCATGCATCATTGTGTAAACAGTCAAGTGTAAAATAAATAAATAAAACATACTACAGAAACAAAGAACTCTTCACGTTACAGAGTCAACTTTTGTTCGTATGTTTTCCTCTTTGTGACAAAAATGGCATGTGCATAGGCAAATTCCAAATAATTAAAACAAAAGGAATAATATTTCCTCTAAACTTATCTTCTCTATAAACTAGTTCTGTGCCTTGCATTTCCCCTTTCTGGTTGAATTAGCAACATCCCTTAAAAAGGAAGAGATATATTAGCAGAACTGAAATTTATATTCTGCACTCATTCTAGACAAAAAGGAGTAATTAAATTAGGGAATATTTAAATCCAGAGGAAAAAAGAAGTCAAAACGTAATTATTTTTTTGCCACCTGTTCCCTAAACATATAACAGGAATTTTATAAATAGTCTGAAGGCACAGCTCTGTGGCTCTGCTTTGAACTCCTATATGACACCATTGGCTATTTTCTTAAAAACCCAGATCAGAATAACTATGTAATGTTAAGGAACAGGCAAATGTTCTTGTTTTTTAGAAGGCAATTATTAAATTCTTATGGGAATACTTCCCATTTTAGCTACATAACATTAAAAAGATTTGCTTGCCAAAGATTACAAAAGTGGCAAAAAGATTTTCTCTCTTAGAGTTGACTTGTACATACTGTAGATTGCAGTTTCAACCAAACCAGAATCTGTCCTGTAGAAAATAAATGGTTAGAAATGTACAATATTATTAAAGCTCAAACAACTATGCAGCTTTTGGGGAAATTCAAAACAAGAATGAGATTCAGAATAGGAATAAGAATAAATCCATTCTTTGTATGGTTTTGTTATTCTAAGAGTGAAATTATTTTGTTTAGAAAAATACATAAGAAAGTAATTTGACATTTAAATTTATCATTGATTGAAAGCTTGAATTTTTTTTCAATGTACTTAAACCACAGACAAACCTTCTGCATGCTGCAGCACAAGAAATACAGACTCCTCAGAGATGATGTACTTGTGCAGACACACCATGTTGGGCACACAGCGGGGAATGATGGTCTTTCTGTTCCTGCTGTACTCACTACTTTTCCTTAGACCCTGACAGAGAACAAAAAGGTCAGTTGTACCCTCAGTTGCCTTTGGAGCCTGCTGTGCTCTGTGTTTATCAACCAAACTAATCTATCCGAGTTACTCTGGGCTTCAGAGAAACCACTCATCTGCTGCTCTATGCCCCTCAGTCCCCTGAGGCTCTGCTGATGGCATCTGGCGCATTTCCAGAGAACAGAAGATGGCACAAAGCTGCCATTAAAATCAATTACATGGGTCAATGTTTTTATTAGAATCTCTCTCAAACTAAGTCATCAGGATGACACACAATTATTTCCCTATGAACTTTTTAAAAAAAATTTTTTTTTTTAAGCAAAAGACATTGTTTAAATCAATCTACATTCTAGAGACAAAAGAATACCCTGGATTCACATGTTATCCTTATGTTTCCACCATACTTAAAAAAATAGGAAAACATTCAGTTCTTGAAGAGGTAATAATTTCAGCACACAGATGAAGTTATTGGAATGGAGGGGGTGGGAAGTAAGCGTGACCTACTATTATATTGATCAACAAGATGTAAGGAGTAAAATGGAAAAATATACAGTTCATCTAATCTGCCTACAGATGCAATGAGGTTGCTTACCTAGGGTCCAATATCTGAACTATATAATGTTTACGGATGGCCACTTGTGAATTATAAATGGAATGATTTTCTGCAGAGTATGTGTTTGGATTTCTAAATCAAGATAAATAGAATTAGAACAGTTTGCAGTGTGTGTACATAGTGTACCTGAAGCTGAGGTGTAAATAAAGTTTCAACAATTAACTACAGCATAGTCTTTGGGCCTCAGTTCTGCAGCCATTACTCATGTCAGTAGCCTAATTCAAATCAGTGTGATTCCTTGTGTGAATAAGGGCTGCACCAAGCCCTCAAAGAAAACCATTTCCCAGCCCCATGGATTCACTGGGTTCTCAAAAGAATTTTTACCTAATCTACATGAATCACAGGAGTCAAACCTTAAGGATTTAATTCCCATGTAGGGAAGTCTTTATTATTAATGTAATAGTTTAGTAGCCTTAAACAGACCTTTCACATTGTAGTAACCTATAGTTTTAAGAACATAGGAATTGCCATCCTGGATTAGAGCAGTGGTCCACCTTATCAAATATTCTGTCTCTCACAGTGGCCAGTACCAGATGCCTCAGGGGAACAAGCAATAAACCCTGTAGCAAACAGTTATGGAATAGCTTATGTATAGGAGAAATTTCTTCCTAACTTATGCCCTGAAACATAAGGGTTTATATCCCCTATGCTCTAACATAACTATGATCCTTTACTGAAGCCTGCTAAGATATTGGCCTCAATGATCACACCACTATCATGATCAGTGGTAATGCTATGGGTACAAGAACTACAGAGAAAAAAAGGAAACGAAAGCAGATGGAAGAAAGTAAAAATATATTTCAAATACATTTAGAAGACAGAAATGTTAACGTGCCAATAAAATTCACAGAGATGGCAACCATAAAAACAGGAAATATTTTCTTTGTGTGGAGTAAATTAGCAAGCAAAGTTGTTTAGGAAAGTAGTAAGCTTTTACTTACTTTCAATATAAAAGTCTGCTGTGTTCTAGTATCCATTACAAGCAAAACCTAAACGAACACATAATTTAAAGAAAAATTATTTTAAGTTTCTCATTAGTATAAAGCTACTTAACAGTAGGCAACTCAAAAATCAACTATTGAACACTTCTATAGACCAATAGCTGCATGTTATTAAAAACAGTGCACAATAAAATACAAAAAATTCTGATAACATATTAGTAAGACCTTTAGTGATTTTTTTTAAGTTAGAAATATGCTTGAGGACATGAAAGATGTCTCTTGAATAATGCAGAAACTTCACCTGATTACCAATCAGCTGCCTAAAAATTTAAAACTTGACAACCAACCCCCCCACTCCAAAAAAAAACAAAAAAAACCCAACCACAAACTGGTGTTTTAAGAGTGAGGGTATAATTCAGTAGAACTCAAGTTAGGGTAACTGCATAAAAAGCAGTGTTACCTCAGTTTAGTCCAACACTCCTTTCTCCCAGTAAGACTTGTTTTCACACCACCAGATTTCTTATACCCAATTTTTGTTCCTTCCCCAGAGGCTCCCTGTTTTCTTTGGGGGGTGGGGGGCTGTTTTTTAAGGTAAGGCTGATAGACTCAAAGACTTTAAGGTCAGAAGGGACCATTATGATCATACAGTCCGACCGCCTACAGAATCTCACCCACCCACTCCTGTAACAAACCCCTTAACCTATGTCTGAGTTATTGAAGTCTTCAAATTGTGGTTTAAAGACCCTAAGGTGCAGAGAATCCTCCAGCAAGTGACCTGTGCCCCATGCTGCAGAGGAAGGAGAAAAAACTCCAGGGCCTCTGCCAATCTGCCCTGGAGTAAAATTCCTTCCTGACCCCAAACATGGTGATCAGTTAAACCCTGAGCATGTGGGCAAGACTCACCAGCCAGCACCCAGGAAAGAATTCTCTGTAGTAACTCAGATCCCACCTCATCTAACATCTCATCACAGAACACTGGGCATATTTACCTGCTAATAATCAAAGATCAGTTGCCAAATTAATTGCCAAAATTAGGCTATCCCATCATACCATCCCCCCCATAAACTTATCAAGCTTAGTCTTGAAGCCAGATATGTCTTTTGCCCCCACTATCCTCTTGTAATGCTGCTCCAGAACTTCACTGGTTAGAAACCTTGGTCTAATTCAAGTCTAAACTTCTAGTGTCCAGTTTATCCCATTTGTTCTTGTGTGCACATTGGTAGTACTAAGCTTTATTCCTCTCCCTCCCTGATATTTATTCCTCTGATATATTTATAAAGAGCAATCATATCTCCCCTCAGCCTTCTTTGGTTAGGCTAAACAAGCCAGCTCTTTGAGTCTCCTTTCATAAGACAGGTTTTCCATTTCTCAGATCATCCTAGTAGCCCTTTCTGTACCTGCTCCAGTTTGAATTCATCCTTCTTAAACACGGGAGACCAGAACTGCACACAGTATTCCAGATGAGATCTCCGCAGTGCCTTGTATAACAGTACTAACACCTCCTTATCTTATTGGAAATACCTTATCTGATACATCCTAAACCACATTAGCTTTTTAACAGCCGTATCACTTGGTGGCTCACAGTCATCCTGTGATCAACCAATACTCCGAGGTCCTCTCCTCCTCTGTTACTTCCAAGTGATGTGTCCCCAATTTATAACCAAAATTCTTGTTCTTAATTCTAAATGCATGACCTGCACTTTTCACTATTACATTTCATCCTATTACTATTACTCCAGTTTACAAGGTCATCCAGATCTTCCTGTATGATATTCCGGTCCTTCTCTGTGTTAGCTATACCTCCAGCTTTGTGTCATCCGCAAACTTTATTAGCACATTCCCACTTTTTGTGCCAAGGTCAGTAATAAAAGATTAAGATTAGTCCCAAACTGATCCTGAGGAACTTCACTAGTAACCTCCTTCCAGCAAGTTCACCTTTCAGTACGACCCGTTGTAGTCTCCCCTTTAACCAGGTCCTTATCCACCTTTAAGTTTTATTATGATCCCGATCTTTCCAATTTAAAATCGAGGGTAAATGCCTTACTAAATCGAGGTAAATTAGATACCTTTTCCTTTGTCTAAAAAATCTGTTACCTTCTCAAAGAAGGAGATCTGGTTGGTTTGGCAATGATCTACCTTTTGTAAACCATGTTGTATTTTGTCCCAATTACTACTGACCTCAATGTCCTTAACGACTTTCTCTTCAAAATTTTTCCAAGATCTTGCATACTACTGATGTCAAACTAACAGCCTATAGTTACCAGATCATTTTTTTTCCCTTTCTTAAAAACAGGAACATATGTTAGCAATTCTCCAGTCGTACGGTACAACCCCTGAGTTTGCTGATTCATTAAAAATTCTTGTAATGGGCTTGCAATTTCATGTGCTGGTTCCTCTAATATTCTTGGATGAAGATGATCTGGCCCTCTGATTTCATCCCATTAAGCTGTTTGAGTTTGGTTTCTACCTCAGATGTGGTAATATCGACCTCTATATCCTCATTCTCATTTGTCATCCTACCATTATCCCTAAGCTCCTCATTAGCCTCATTAAAGACTGAGGCAAAGTATTTGTTTAGATATTGGGCAATGCTTAGATTATCCTAAACCTCCACTCCATCCTCAGTGTTTAGCGGTCGCCACTTCTTCTGTCTTTGTTTTTCTCTTATTTATAAGCTATAGAACCTTTTACTATTGGTTTTAAATTCCCTTTGCAAGGTCCAGCTCTACATGGCTTTGGCCTTTCTAACTTTAACCCTACATGTTCTGACCTCAATAAGGTAACTTTCCTGCTCATCTCTCCCATCTTCCACTCCTTGTAGCTTTCTGCTTTTTCTTCATCACCTCTCTGAGATGCTTGCTCATTCAGCTTGGTCTTCAACTCTGCCTATGAATTTCCTGGGATGCAGGCTTCTGATAATTTCTGAACTTTGACTTGAAGTAAATCCAGGTTCCTCCGCCTTTAGATCCATAGTTCTTCAGTCCAATCCACTTCCTTAATTCTTTAAAGTTAGACCTTTTGAAATCAAAAGCCCTAGTCCTAGATCTATTTGTTTATCCTTCATCTAGTTCAACTGAGTTAGCTCATGATCACTCGAACCAAGGTTGTCCCCTACAACCATTTCTTTCTATGAGAGTCCTCACTACTCACAAAAACCAAATCTAAAATGACACCCCCCTCTTGATGGTTCTTCAACTACCTGGTGAAGAAATCCATCAGCTATCACATCTAGAAACATCTGAGCCGATTATTATTACTCGCACTTGTCCTCCAGTCTATATCTGGGAAGTTAAAGTCTCCATTATCACAAGCATAATTCCTAATTCTGAACCTTAGAGTCCAAAATGTGGGTGCCTGCATGAACCTCCAAGCTTAATTACCAGCTTGGATCTGATAGCGCTGCCACCAGCCAAAAATTTCCAGTGTTTGGCTCACTCTGGTCTCCCCCCAAAACCTTCCCTGGGGGACCCCAAGACTCAGATGCCCTGAGTCTTACCACAAAGGGAAATAACCCCCCTCCCCTTGTCTTCTCTTTACTTCCTCCCCAGGCTTCCCCTCCGTGGTTATCCTGGAAGATTACTGTACTTAAACTCCTTGAATTAACACAGAGAGGGCAATTTACCTTCCCCCTCCTTCTTTTTCCCCTCCCAGTCTTTCCCTGAGAGAGACCGTAATCCTGGCACAGGGATTTCTATACCCTAGAGCCTCACTTAGAAAAGAAAATCCAACAGGTTTTAAAAAGAAAAGCTTTATATAAAAAAGAAAGAAAAGACATAAAAATGTTCTCTGTATCAAGATAACAATATACAGGGTCAATTGCTTAAAAGAAAATATGAATAAACAGCCTTATTCAAAAAGAAATACAATTTAAAAACATTCCAGCAACTACACACATGTAAATACAAAAAAACAATAAAAGCCTATTGTTTTTCTACCTTTGTACTCACAACTTGGAACTGAAGATTAGAAGCTTGAAGAAAAAATCCCTCTCATAGCGGAGAGACAGACAAAAGACGCACACAAAGGGACACACCCCAAACATTCCCTCCCTGAGCTTTAAAAATCCGGTTTCCTGATTGGTCCTCTGGTCAGGTGTTTGGTTCCCTTTGTTAACCCTTTACAGTAAAAGAAACATTAACCCTTAGCTATCTGTTTATGACACCCATAATCACACAATTCCCATTAGCGTTTATTTAATTAAAAACATTAAAGAGGTCTCTATCCCATATCCAAAATCAGATCCCGACGGTCTGTAGCATACCCCAAGCACTATCTCAGGGGAGGCTGCTAGTAGCTTTCTTTCCCAATGTGATTTTTGCCCAGACAGACTCTGTCTTATCCATTCCATGACTTATTTCCTTTACCAGTAACCTCATCATTGATATACAATGCTACTCCACCACCTTTGCCTTTATTTCTGTCTTTCCTAAACAGCACATAGCCTTCAATATCTGTACTCCAGTCATGACTACTAGTATTCTACCATGTTCTGTTATCCCTGCTGCATATCAGTGCACGTTTCACTTCCTGCACCAGTAGCTCTAGTTCCTCCATTTGTTACCAGAAGGCTCCTCGCATTAGGGTACAAACATCTTAATTTTTGCCATTTTGCTTCACTAACATTCTTTACCTGGTTAGGCACACACATTCTACCACCCAGTATCACCTATTAGACTGGTATCTACACTACCCTTCCTCCTTATTTCCATTCTCCGATTTCCTCATGGCTGTATCCCTTCTTACTTTGTTTTCTTCCCTCTCAATGTTAAATTCCTGGCGTGGAGATTCCCTGGACATCTCCCAACCATCTCCCCCAAAATTCCTAGTTTAAAGCTCTCTTACTCAGTTGTGCCAGCCTCCATCCTAGAAGTCTATTTCCCTCCTTACTTAGGTGAAGTCCATCCTGAGAGAACAGTCCTCTGTCCATGAATGCTTCCCAGTGGCCGTACATCCCAAAGTCCTCTTTATAGCACCACTGCCTGAGCCACCTGTTGATCGCCATATCTTGTCATACCTTTGTTACCCTTCTCTAGGAACAGGCAGAATCCCACTGAAGATCACCTGAGTCTCAATTTCATTAAGTGTCTTCCCCAGTCTGGCACAGTCTCCCTTGATATGTTCCAGCGACAATCTAGCCGTATCATTCGTTCCACATGAAGGACAATCAGCAGATCTTTTCCTGCTCCTGTTAGGATCCTTTTAAGCCTCAGGTCCACATCTCATATGTCAAGGTTTTTTCTCCCCCACTCTGAACTTTAGGGTACAGATGTGGGGGACCTGCATGGACCCTTTCTAAGCTTAAATTACTAGCTTAGATCTGGTACGCTGCCACCAGCCAGACAATTTCGGTGTCTGGCACACTCCCTGCAAAACCTCCCGCTCCCCCCCTCCCCTCCCAGGCTGCCTTGAGAGGCTTCACCAATTCCCTGGTGAAACACAGATTTAAACTCCTTGGATTTTAATACAAGGAGGAATTAACCATTCCCCCTCCTTCCCCCCACCAATCCCTGGTGAGTTCAGACCAAATCCCCTGGATCTTTAAAACAAGGAAAAATCAATCAGGTTCTTAAAAAGAAAGCTTTTAATAAGAAAGAAAGGTAAAAATTATCTCTGTAAAATCAGGATGGAGAATGCTTTACAGGGTACTGCGATTCATATAGTCCAGAGGAACCCCCTCTAGCTTAGATCAAAGTTACAGCAAACAGAGGTAAAAATCCTTCCAACAAAAAGAATATTTACAAGTTGAGAAAAACAAACACAAGACTAATCGCCTTGCCTGGCTATTACTTACAATTTTGAAACATGAAAGGCTGATTCAGAAAGATTTGGAGAGCCTGGATGTACGTCTGGTCCCTCTTAGTCCCAAGAGCGAACAACCCCCAAAACAAAAAGCACAAACAAAGACTTCCCTCCACCGAGATTTGAAAGTATCTTGACCCCCTATTGGTCCTCTGGTCAGGTGTCAGCCAGGTTTACTGAGCTTCTTAACTCTTTACAGGTAAAAAAGACATTAACCCTTAACTATCTGTTTATGACACCATATCTTAGCACCCGGCACATACCACACCCTTCTGTTCTCCGGATCAGATCTAGTTACAGGTCTGTCTATTCTTCTCAGTAAGGAGTCTCCAATCACGTACGCCTGCCTTTTCCTGGTGACAGTGTGATTCTCCGGTCTATCCCCTGTTCCATCTGGCTGCAAGTCCTCTTGATTTCTATTGTCTCTTGCAATCCTCCGCAACCCATCCTGTATCTTCCTGGGGTTCATATTTGGTGTTGTCTCCATTGACTCTTCCCCTCTTCCCATAGGACTAGCTGCTCTTCTCTTCTTCCTTGCCCTCTTACCTTCAGCGACCACCTGCTGTGCCCCTTCTTCATTTTCCAACTCTGCAAACCTGTTCCTTAGCTCTATTTCTCCTTCACTGGCCCGTCTTTTCCTCTGCCTGGTTCTCTTAGTCACACGCTTCCACTGTCCACTTTCCTCACCCAACAGTCTCCCCTGAGAATTCTTTGGTCCTGCTTCCATCTGCAAGACTGAGCTTATCCCTTCAGCCTCCTCATGTCTTTTCTCCATCATCTGCTTGAAACCCCTTCTAAACTTGACCAGAGTTTCCCCCTGCATCTCCAGTCCTCGGATCTTTTCTTCCATCAGCTCTATCAAGCGGCACTTCATGCAGACGAAACCCTTTTCAGGTACCCCCTACAGGATCATGTACATGCCACAGCTTCCACATCCAGTCATCCTCATTCTGTCTTTCACTGTTGTCTCTGTATCGGTCATAGCCTTCCCACCTAAAACCTGTTAGTCCAGGAAACACAAGCCAAAGAAAACTACCACCATCTACAGCAAAACAAACCCACAATAGGCACCAGAACACCAGCAGAACACCACCCACTCCCTTCACTAGCCTGCCAATTCCTCTGCCTAGGTCTCTTAGGCCTGGTCTACACTACGCGTTTAAACCGATTTTAGCAGCGTTAAATTGATTTAACGCTGTACCCGTCCACACAACGAGACCCTTTATATTGATATAAAGGGCTCTTTAAATCGGTTTCTGTACTCCTCCCCAACAAGAGGAGTAGTGCTAAAATCGGTATTACCATATCAGATTAGGGTTAGCGTGGCCGCAAATCGACAGTACTGGCCTCCAGGCAGTATCCCACAGCGCAACCATGTGATGGTCTGGATAGCAATCTGAACTTGGATCACTGGCCAGGTATACAGGAAAAGCCCCGCAAACCTGAATTTCATTTCCTTTTGCCGCGTGGACTCTGATCAGCAAGGTGACCACACAGACATCGATGCAGCCAGGACAATGCAGTCTTCTGAGAATCGAAAAAGAGCTCCAACAGGCCGCACGGAGGTACTGGATCTGAGATCGCTTTATGAGCGAGAGGATTCTGTGCTACAGAACTCCGTTACAAAGATGAACATGAAGAAAATATTGAAAAAATTTCCAGGCTATGATGGCGAGAGCCACACCAAGGGATTCATGCAGTGGAAGTTAAGGAGCTCAGAACAGCACTACCAGAAAACCAAAGAAGCAACGGAAGAGTCCAGGCAGGGCCGAAAACATGCCACTTCTAGCTGAGACGATTGCATCAATCTAGGGGGGTGCGCCACCTTACCCCACACGTGTCCCTGGATCGAGGCGGGTTGTTGTAATCTACAGCCCATGGACTTGTAGGATCTTGTGGACGGGCAGAGATATGGGAGCGAAGAGGATGAACAAGCTCTTCAAGAGAGCAACACAGAACTCCGTTTAGCCCCAACAGACAGGAAGCTTAGTTGTACCCAGATTGATTACGCTCCCAGCCCTCCCAAGCCTAGCCCAGACAGTTGCAAACCATAATGAAAGCGATCTCTAGGTCGAAATGTACGTTTGTAAAATATAAAAAACGTGTTATAAAGCAGCATTTTTAATGAATCGGATTTTGCCCTGAGGGCTTGGGCGATGCAGTTCCGCAGCAGTACCAGGTTATGGAAAAGTTGTTAACATGTCTGGGGTATGGAGCGGAATCCTCAGGAATTCCATGAAGGTCGTCCTCCTGAAGGTACTCCAAAAGCCTTTGCAGAGTTTCTGGGCAAGGCACTTATTCCGTACCATGGTAATAGGACACTGTTACCACGCATGCATGTAGCCAATGAATCGGTATCATTGCATGGACAAAGCACTTGCTGCGTAAAATGATCCCAGGTGATTGCTGGCATTCAAACAAAACATCCGCGTTCTTAGCTCACTGTGTTATTCCATCAGGAGAGTGATATATCTTCATAAGTAACCTGGCTGATATTCAGGAATTAAGTATAGGGGAAGAGCAATGCACATTCTACTGTGCTGTTTTGCCCTGTATGCTTAAAAGAAATCCTTCCTTGGATGTAAGCAAAGTGTGCGGCGAGGGAGGAAGAGGGAATAGCGCTGAGCTTTCGCGAATAGTGTTGTTCACTGTGAAAGAGTATAACCATTGTTCTGTAAAATGTATCTTTTTAAATACTTCTCTCCCTTTTTTCCCTCCCATGCAGCTGCAATTTTTCAAGCCTCCCTACTCCATCCCGAAGGCTATCTCAGATAAGGCGGAGGAAAAAAAAGATGCGAGACGAAATGTTCTCGGAAATCATGGAAGTGACCCGCAATGAAAGAGCTCATCTGAATGAGTGGAAGGACGTGGTATCAAATTACAGGAAAGATGCCAGTGAACGTGAGGACAGGAGGGACCAACGTGAGGATGGAGGACAGGAGAGGAGACGCTTGAGATGAGAGGTGGCGGCAGGAAGATCAGAGGTGTAGGCAGGAAGATCAGCGGTGGCGGGATGCAACGCTGGGGCTGCTGCGTGATCAAACTGATATCCTCCGACGTCTGGTGGAGCTTCAGGAAGAGCAGCGGGGTCACAGAGTGCCGCTGCAGCCCCTGTGTAACCACCCTCACCACTCACCATGTTCCATATCTTCCTCACCCAGACGTGTAAGAACGCGTGGGGGAAGGCTTCGTGCACCCGCCCACTCCACCCCCGTGGACAGCCCAACCAAAAGGCTGTCATTACATTGAAATTTTTAGTGGCCTTTTCCTTCCCTCCTATCCTCCTCCCAAACCACCCCGGGATACCTTGTCAGTTTCTCCCTCTTTTTATAATGACTTTTTAATAAAGAATACATGATTTTTAAACGATAGTGACTTTATTTCCTTAAGCAAGCTGTAATCGAAGGGGAGGGTGGGTTGCTTACAGGGAATGAGTCAATCAAGGGGGGGGTTCATCAAGGGGAAACAAACACAGCAGTCACACCGTACCCTGGCCTGTGATGAAACTCGTTTTCAAAGCTTCTCTGATGCGCACCGCTTCCTGGTGTGCTCTTCTAATCGCCCTGGTGTCTGGCTGCGCGTAATCAGCGGCCAGGTGATTTGCCTCAGCCTCCCACCCCGCCATAAAGGTCTCCCCCTTACTCTCACAGAGATTGTGGAGAGCACACAGCAAGCAG
Organism: Chelonoidis abingdonii; assembly: GCF_003597395.2. Classification (NCBI taxonomy): domain Eukaryota; kingdom Metazoa; phylum Chordata; order Testudines; family Testudinidae; genus Chelonoidis; species Chelonoidis abingdonii. Next base: position 169,580,636 of record NC_133771.1, read on the forward strand.
CAATAACAATGGGGACATTGGTTTGGCTGAGGTCTGAGCGAGTCAGTAATGTGCCAGCGCGCCTTTAAACGGCAAATGCACATTCTACCACCATTCTGCACTTGCTCAGCCTGTAGTTGAACAGCTCCTGACTACTGTCCAGGCTGCCTGTGTATGGCTTCATGAGCCATGGCATCAAGGGGTAGGCTGGGTCCCCCAGGATAACTACAGGCATTTCAACATCCCCAACTGTTATTTTCTGGTCTGGGAAGTAATTCCCTTGCTGCAGCGTTAAACAGAGTAGTGTTCCTGAAGACGCGAGCGTCATGAACCCTTCCTGGCCATCCCACGTGGATGTTGGTGAAACGTCCCTGTGATCCACCAGTGCTTGCAGCACCATTGAAAAGTACCCTTGCGGTTTATGTACTGGGTGCCCTGGTGCTCCGGTGCCAAGATAGGGATATGGGTTCCATCTATCGCCCCCCCCACAGTTAGGGAATCCCATTGCAGCAAAGCCATCCACTATGACCTGCACGTTTCCCAGAGTCACAACCTTTCGTAGCAGCAGCTTAATGATTGCTTTGGCTACTTGCATCACAGCAGCCCCACAGTAGATTTTCCCACTCCAAATTGATTCCCGACTGACCGGTAGCTGTCTGGCGTTGCAAGCTTCCAGAGGGCTATTGCCACTCGCTTCTCCACTGTGAGGGCTGCTCTCATCTTGGTATTATGGCATTTCAGGGCAGGGGAAAGCAAGTCACAAAGTTCCATGAAAGTGCCCTTACGCATGCGAAAGTTTCGCAGCCACTGCGAATCGTCCCAAACCTGCAAAACTATGCGGTCCCACCAGTCTGTGCTTGTTTCCCGGGCCCAAAATCGGCATTCAATGGCTAGAATCTGCCCCATTACCAGCAGGATCTCCAAAGCGCAGGGGCCCACGGTTTGAGAGAATTCTGTGTCCATGTCCTCATCACTCTCGTCGCCGCGCTGCCATAGCCGCCTCCTCCTCCTCGCCTGGCTTTGCAGGTCCCGGTTCAGCATAGACTACACGAGAATGCGCAAGGTGTTTACAACGTCCACGATTGCGGTATTGATCTGAGCAGGGTCCATGCTTGCCGTGCTATGGCACCTGCACAGTTCACCCAGGAAAAAAGGCGCGAAACGGTTGTCTGCTGCTTTCACGGAGGGAGGGGTGAGGCTGTACCCAGAACCACCCGCAACAATGATTTTTGCCCCATCAAGCACTGGGATCTCAACCCAGAATTCCAAGGGGCGGGGGAGACTGCGGGAACTATAGGATAGCTACAGGATAGCTACCCACAGTGCAACGCTCCAGAAATCGACGCTAGCCTCGGACCATGGGCGCACACCGCCGAACTAATGTGCCTAGTGTGGCCACGTGCACTCGACTTCATACAATCTGTTTTACAAAACTGGTTTACGTAAAATCAGAATAATCCCGTAGCGTAGACATACCCTTAGTCTCTCCTGCAAACTCCCACTGAAACTCCCCTGTTCACAGCTCTGTTTGCTGACTCCTGTGCCACTGCAGCTGTCTATGCCGCTGCCTGACTGGCTGGCTACCTTTATAGGACCCCTAAGCAGAGAAGCCTCGCCCCCTAATCAGGGCTCAGCTTCTCTCCAGCACACTGCCCCTACCAACCTCCACACATATAACTACAAAATACAATACACAAAATACAAAAATCTTCTCCTCCAACAGAACTCCCACTGGAATTCCCCTGTTTATAGCTCTGTTTGCTGGCTCCTGTGCCCCTCCCAGGAAGTCAAACTGAAGACTGTGTGTCGGAAGAAAAAACAAATTGTGCATTATCACAATAACATGGCTTGCTCTAGATCTTATTGGTTGTGGCAGCACCTACAAAGTTTTAATGCCTTAAATCAGTTCTACTATCACTGCTGTTGAATTCCTCCACAACTTTATAATTTTGGTGGATTTATAACTGGCAACACAAATTGCTGCAGAGAAATCCAGCTGTCAGGACCGCAATATTACAGTAAGATGGAAAGAGAATATTTATTTAGGAAAAAAGAATGGATTCATTGCAGAAAGAGGAAAAGATATAGCTGTAAAAGACAGTCTTCATTACAGTGTACTGACTTTGCTTCACACATATCGCAGACAACTTCATTTATAATGTAGTGACACCACCATGGGTGCTAAAGAACATTTTGTAACTTTTGCAGCAGAACGAATCTAATTAGTTAATTTAGTATTGACACTTGTTTGAAAGACAGTCCTCAGAAATTCCAATTTTAGGGAACTGTAGTTCTCCAAATCTCTTTGCAACCCCCCCCCCCCACTCTTGAGCATGTTACCCTTGAATTCCAAGGAGTATAGATGCTCAGGCATATCTGAAGAGTTCCAGTTCAGCACAATAACGTAAAATGGTACATGTACAATACCAATACTCCAAGATCAAAAGTGTAGAGAGTGTCTAGTCTGAGTCAAATATTCCCTCTTTAAATTTCTCCACACAGTTATACTTCCAATGTAAATACGATTACATTTTTAAAAAGAAAAAAACTACATTAAAACATTATTTAGGCAGCAAAGTGAAGCATTAAAAAAAAAAAAGGACAGGAAATGCCAGATTTATAGTTATCCACGCAACCTGCAGCACGAACTGCTACAACTTGAGCTACAGGACAACTACATCAGCTGGCAGCAGCAGAACACATGCCAGAGGGGTGATGGACCAATGGCACCATGTTCTGGGGGCAGTGGGTGGCAGGAGCAGGCCAGCCCAGCTTTTTCTCCCCTCCTCCACCAACCTTCTGGGAAGAGGAGCACTCCTGCCCCAGCTGGCACCACCAAAAGAGGGATGGTCTGCTGGGATTGTGTGCTGATTTGGGGGCTCTCAGAACTCCACTCAGCTCTCCCTCCCCTCTGAGAATTGGGGGAAGATCTTGTCCCATTGGTTACCCACAAGGTGGGGGTGGAATGGAATGCTGGAACCATATGCTGAGTCCAAGGATAATGGTGCCCGGAGAGCAGCTCACAGATATTCCCAGTAAAGTAATAGCAGAGTGGGCCTAGCTCTTTAGAATGTTCATACTTAATTATCTGAGCAGACTCCCAACATATTCCAGAGGAATACAGGCAAGAGAAGGGAAATTGTGATTTTTAATCAATTATAACTATGTTAAACCTGAATGGAATTTCATGGGATGAAGACAAGGTACTTCCCCAGCCAAGAATTTTCTCCCTGCCTAATTTCAAAGGCTTGCTGCAAACCATGGATGTGTTAAACCTTCTTAAGGAAAGGTTGCAATAATCTTTTCTAATGGAAACCCAAGTATAAAGGTCCCTACCAGCGCCTCCTATAATACTCAATCATTGCACAGTGCACAAAAATACCTGATTGTTTTAAGATGAAGCTTTTAAATCAAGAGTTTATGCAATCTAACTACGATAAAATATTTTATAACAGCCTCTAAAAATTCTATTTGCCCACTCAATGGATTAAGCTTTTTGATGGATGTGTTGAATGTCATTTTCATCATAATGGGAAGGCTGGTGAGTAGATAATGTGCCTAGGCAGGTGAATTTTCATGATGATTTTGTAAGCCTGTTCTATTGGGTTCTCAGAAATAAAAGATGACAGTGGAATAAATCATAGGAGTAACATTGGTTTTGCCACCATGCTTAAAATAAAATTTACAAGATATGCCAAATTAAGACAGATAAAAATTGTTAGGAAGTGATGTTTTGTTTACAGTCACTTTGTCTTCTTTTACCAAGTTTATTTGTAGGTAGGTACTGTTCACATTGAGGCAATAAATACAAGAACATATGTGATTTTTTTTTAAATGTGCCCTTTGACTGTCAATTTCTCCCAAACAGGTGTTGGCTAAATGATTATAAATTGGCCTCTGGATACACCTCTTCAACTGAGCCGTACAGGACTGGTGATAATATAATTAGACTTAAAAACATCAGGCTGGTGAATGCTTTCCATCTGTTTGGCAATAATGTTTAGTTAACAATAGTCTTTAAAAAAAGCACCTTCAACTTCAGCTCTTAAAGTTATTTATAGGGCCATTCTTAACACACCAGCACACTTGCTAACAAGAGCTTTAGCCACTTGGAAATTATTAGCCATACGGCTGTATACAAAAAAGAATGTCTGCATTTAACATCTGTATCTCATGCATCAACCTCATTTAAAGTTACTTCTTAATGAACAGTTCTATGGCTCTGTATTAAAATTATAGTTGCATGCACAAAGATCATAAGGAGCCAAACATTTTTTTTTAATACCAACAGTAGGCCAATCAGTAATGAAGCTGTCAGCATAAAGGACAAAATAATAGCTTCTTTAACCCTCAGACAGGATTTGTTCATTTGTAGAATACAACACACCAATTTAAAAACTGCTCATGGGTTTGCTCACCTTTATAAAGACAAAAATCTAATTTGGTACTAATTTGATACAATTGTCTTTCCAATAAAAGGCTCCTAAAGCCATATTTTATTTCATGATAAAACAAGTGCTATAACTAAAACTGTCATGAAATAATTACCTTTGATGGCATACCTTATTGCACAAATACAATTAATGTATTCCTCCCTTTCATGTTTCACACTTGCTTATCAGAACTGTATTAACATACGGTGTACCAGAGCAGACTACCGACTCTTCGCCCTATAGTAGTAACATATAGAATGACTGCCACTAACTGGAATAAAGCAGACAACCTGCCCCTTAAGGGCTAGCTTCAGCTGTTATATTATAACATCACAAAGACTAGCAGCTACTCTTTTTCAACCGTAACAGAATAGATTTTAACAGATAATATTTCCGTGTCGCTGAGGTTCACTAGCTGGACTGATTAACCAGTCTCTCCAACCAGCCACCATTCCTTTGCTTTTTCTCTCCAAGCAAGCATTATAACTCCTGTTTGGTCTTGTTTTCTCTGTTTAACTCAAAGCTGAAATCAGTTTCCACAGATTTGAAAATAATCCACTGCTCCATTTTGTTTGCTAGAGAATTACTATTGATTCATTTTCTCTATAATTTGGCATAACTGATTATTGTGTCATGATGGAAGTTTAAAGAAACTGCTGGTGTCACCCATTTATCCTAGGTTGACTGGGTAGATCTAGGATATATTTAAATTACTTTGAAATAACTGCAGAGTAGGGCCCTAACATTGTACAGAAGCAGGTATGCTCATGCAATTTATCAAATGTAGTCTATAATTGGCCTTATCTGCACAAGTTACAAAAATGGGTAATTACCACACTATTATTGGTATTACCATAACATGCAAATAGCATGCAAATCCAAAAGAGGATGAGCCAGAGAAAGAAAGAGGCACAACCACTTCATTTAGACCCTAGTACATCTACTTTACAAAGCATAGTACTTACAGAGCAGAAAAAAACAACCTCCTCTGGGCTACCTTGCAGGACTACTGCTATAACCTACTTTTGCAAAGATGAGACATAAATCCAGTGGCTTAAGCACCGACTTGCTCTCAACATCAGAGCCTTCGCTCCTCAAACTTTGGGGCCAAACATTGTTTACTGGTATTGTCACAGTAGGAGTTATTTATACTGGCATTCCTCCACATTTCTTCAGAGGAGAGTGCAGGTGTATGTTTCTTAGGGATTTTTGGTAGGATTTCCTTTCAAAACACACACCAACTAGGGTCAGTGAGCTCCCCCATAAACAGGCTTGACTTGAGAACATGAAGTTCCATGGCATGTTCTTTGTCCCAATACTCTATCCAAAGCGATGGCATCAGGAGCATCAGCAACAGCAGATTGTGGACAGACACTTCTCTTATGTTATGTTAGGAAGCCAATCTGTTCCTGGCTTTCAGATGCTTATGGAAGCTGTTGGGTAAGGATGACTGTAGCGTGAATTGTGAGGTCTAATACCTTATAACAAATAACTGTCACCTACAGTATTATGCATCCATCCTCATAAGGGAGGCAACGTAAGTGCTACGCCAGACATTCGCCATTCATGGCAAGTGAGACTGTGATACAAAAGGAGATGATGCAAACCCTATTTGTCATAATAATGTGATATTGTTTTAGGCTTTAAAATCCTCCAATATAGCATGTTACCACCAAGAAAAAAATACATAGGTAGGCAGTGCTACAAGAGCCAATTTGAAACTACACAGGAAGTTGACAGGCAAAGAATATTGCAACATTAGCACACTCAAGCGTGCTTTGTATAGTATTTTAGCTCTCCCAGGCAGTGTCCCAATATGCAAATAAACAAAGAATTATTGCCACCTAACTACTACAACATAGGGGGAATCAGTAATACCTAAGGTAATAATATACCAGTTCTTTGTAGGTTTGCAAGCAAGGATTTCCCATTTCATTTTTAAAACTGAAAGTTAATTCTGATGTTACCTGAAACTACTTTTAAAAATAATTGCACTTCAGAGACCTTCAGAAAATTGATTTATAATTGTATCCAACAGCTCAGTTTACAAACAATCAAAAACAAAACTATTTAAATACATTACCTACAATTGGAGAAAAAATAAAATCTGACTTGTAAATAACCATAGTTTAGCTTTAAGAAAACAGTTAAATTTAGGATTCTTTATGTGAATAGAAATTAGCAAGTGTTTCAGTATGCTAATTTTTTTAATTAAAAGATATTTCTGCAGCAAAGGCTCTTTCATCTGCACTACTGATTCTTCATCAAACGCTAAGTTTCCAACTTAACACCAGTATAGCCGGTGGCAGCCTGAAGGTTTACCATCTGCTGCCACCCAAAGTCACGGTGGCCACCTTCAGAACATATGCATCAAAGCCTTGAGATAAGAGACTGAAGGAATATTGCAGAAGTCAGCATAAGGGGAATCACAAACCCAGAGGCAGGCAATAGGCAAGTCACCAGAAAAAGAGAACATGGTGAGCCTTTAGTCACCCTACAAAACACCCAACAAAGGTCACAGGGGACACTATTGGATCAACTAAAAGCTGCTATAAATGCACTGCTCTCTCTCAGGTGGTTTTAACAGAAATGCAGTTGCCTTACCAACTGCAGTTAGGTTCTGCCTTGTTTTAATCTACTGCTGTTGTTGCTTCAATCCTACAAATTTTCAGAACAGAACACAACATAGTTACACTAGCTTGAGTGTGTTCTATTTACTTGACCAACATTTATTAAAATAAATAAAAAAAATGGCTTCCTAAAAAAAGTGGGTTAAAGTGTGTTGATGTGGGCTACAAACACCTCCTGTATAATCAAATGAAATGCATTACAAATTTTAACAATATATCCTGGTAATTTAAGGTTTTTGGAGATAAGGCTACCACCAAAGGTGGTACCACTTTGAAAAGCTGGCTTTATGCTCTGTTACTGAATTGCAGTTCTATTTTGAAAATAAATGTGGAATAACATTATCACTGGATTCTATGCTTATTGTATAACTCCAGATCAAATATGCTCCATTTATGAGATCATTTTTTCAACCACAAATCCTCCAAACTCAAGCTGGGATTTGATGACCAAGCTGGATTTTTTTTCTTTGCTTATCACTTCCAGGACTAAAAAGTCAAGTAATAACCTCAGTAACACCTGTGAAATTCCACTGCCATCCAGGAGACTGCACAGATGTAACTGACCAGAATTTGCTACGTAATTTTGTTGATGCTACAGAAGTAGGAATGAAATTCACCTTATTGTCCCCTCAGCCGTGTTGGCGGTGCAAGGCTAATAGGAGTAAATGGTCTATTTAATAGAAATTTATTTTGCCACTAAATATAGTCACTTCAGAGCAGCTCTACCCGACCCCCCACCTTTATTTATATTGTTTTATACTTGCACATACATGCACACACTCAAAGACTATAAAGCCAAGAAGGCAACTTCAGTAAAGCACTGGGCTGATACTCGTGAAAAACAAACAAACAAAAAAAAACAGATTAGTGCTCATCACTATCTGTGCAGTCAGTATGATGCCTTCAGTTATCCCTCTTTTTTAGTGATTATCCATAATTAATTTATGCTTTGTGGATTCTCTTGATGAGCAATATTACAGTTAACAAAAGAAAAACCCTATTGGTTTAATTATTGAAAGTGCCAGAGAGCAGCAAATATCAAAACTCACTTATGTTTTTAGACTTTTAGTTGTGCTGTAAAAGGTGAAAGCTTACTCCCTTGAAAGAGACTGGAAATTAGCCAAAAACTATGCGTGGCAATATATCAAGCTGGAGGAGGTATCCAGTGGATTATAATACGGGGTATCATCCATGATGAGACAGTTATTAAATATAAAGCATCAAGTGTGCCAAGCAACTTATTAGCATTTAGTAAGACAAGGTCCTTTTCCCAAAGAACAAACTACTTCTACATGGAAGCTGGCAGATGGCCTATAATGAATTAGTGAAATTAAGCATGCATTGTTAGTTTCTTGATGGTGGGTGGGTGGAATGGAGAGAAGGGGTTAAATTTATGTTATTCTTCTGTGTTAGGAGAAACTGTTCTTTAGACTGTTCTTATTTAGCATCTTTATTAATTACATGAAATCAAGTAAAAAGTACAACAGATATTTGCAGCAAGTAATGAAATACAGAGGGACTTAGAAAACAAGAGAGTTTAGAAAACAAGTTAAAAAAAGATTCTGATGGAAATATGCAGTCCAATACGTAAGGGGAGAAATAATCTTAAACACAAACTCAATGGGAGGGGACGTCTGGGAACCAGTAGCAAGACCTACTTGAGGGTTAACAGAGCAAAAACAACATTAGCTTGCTGTGTAATGGGATTATAAAGGCAAGCCTGGGTGATTCAACACTGCTGCCCCAAGCAAAAAAGAAGAGCGCGGCCCCGCCATACACCACTCTCCCCCCGAGTGCCACGCTGCCCGAAGCCCTGCTCCCCTCAGAGTGCTGTGCCGCACCCCATCCCCCTCACAGCACCGCGCTGCCCCAAACCCCCGCCCCCTCTCCAAGCACCGCGCCAACCCCTGCCCCCACAAGCACCGCGCTGCCCGAAGCACCGCCGCCGAAACAAAAAAAAAAACCATCCAGTGCTGCCCTGACGAACAAAAAAAACAAACAAAAAAAACACACACCAGTGCCGGCCTAAGCACGTGTTGGTCGGCTGGTGCCTGGAGTTGGCCCTGACCCCGAGACAATATGTCAGAGCAAGGAGGTAATAATCTCTGTCTGTACAATTGTTGTGTAACTGCAAGTTGTCATAGCTTCCTACTCAGATTTGAACCTTAGCGTTCATAAACTGAGAAGCTAGCATGAACCCTCTAAGCTTAATTACCGGCTTAGATCTGATATCGCTGCCACCAGCCAAGTGATTTCCAGGACTTGGCTCCCTCTCTGGTCTCCCAAAACCTTCTCTGGGGGACCCCAAGACTCAGAAGCCCTGAGTCTTCCACAAAGGAAGTAAACCCCTCCCCTTGTCTCCTCTTTATCTCATCTCCAGCTCCCCCTCCCTGGGTTATCCTGGCGATACTGTACTTAAACTCCTGAATGCAAAACAGAGACGGCAATTTACTCTCCCCTCCTTCTTCCCCTATGCAGATTCAAACCTAGTCAAGCTAACAAAAAGAGATTTCCCCCTCCTTCTTCCTTAGCCTTAACTAGACAAAACTCAAACAGGTTTTAAAAAGAAAGCTTCATATAAAAAAGAAAGAAAAAAGACATCAAAATATTCTCTGTATCAAGATGACAATAATACAGGATCAATTGCTTAAAAGAAAAAATGAATAAACAGGCCTACTCAAAAAGAGATACAATTTAAACATTCCAGCAACTACACACATGTAAATACAAAAAAAACAATAACAGCCTATTGTTTTTCTACCTTTGTACTCACAACTTTGAAACTGAAGATTAGAAGCTTGAAGATAGATTCCTCTCATAGCTGAGAGCCAGACAAAAAGACATAAACCCAAACATTCCCTCCCTGAGCTTTTAAAAAATCCGGTTTCCTGATTGGTCCTCTGGTCAGGTGTTTGGGTTCCTTTGTTAACCCTTTACAGGTGAAAGAAACATTAACCCTTAGCTATCTATTTATGACACAAATGCAGTCAATTCTGGGCACCATATTACCAGAAAGTTATTGACTAATCTGAGGGAGTTCAGAGAAGAGTAACATAAGTGATCAGGGAACTATAGGGACTGAAGTATGATTAAAGATTTCAAAAGTGTGTGTGCGCGCGCACGCACACGGGTATGTATGTATAATTTGCCTAAGCGAAAACATTAAATGTGTCAAGTGTGTAAACTCCAAGGAGTGAGATTATTTTCTTTAGTTTAATAAAACTGGATAGAGCTAGGAATAATAGAATGAAACTATGGAAAACAAAGGCTAAATATCAGGAGAAGAGAGACTCTTCTTAACTGTGAGATATGTTAGATAAAACAGTTTCCTTGGGAAAGAGGTGGAAGCCTCAAATCTTGGGACATAAAACTAGACTAGATATTAAAATGTATTTTATGGAACAATTCTGTAATGACAGGGAAATGGATTGAGTGATCCAAATACTTTTCCATCTTTAACTTGTGAGTACTATAGTAGATTTGAAATTGCTATAAAACAAGATAGTTATTTAAGACACTCCGATTACAAAAAACTACTCTTCAAAACAAGTTTTCTTATTTATATTACTAATAATAGCTAGATAAATTAAATTGTAAATATTTAATCTGCTTTTTAATGACTATGACATTTATTTATTTGTTTCCACTGTGTTATGTTTGGGCAATGAAAATAAGACTAGTCGGTTTAATTTTTGTTTACAGTTAGTTTCAGACTTGTTTCTCTTTCTGGTTCTTGTCATCATCATAATGCCACAACAGCGAGAATATGTGACTTGAAATAGTTATGCGATTGTTGTAGCTACATTTTCTCCAAGTCTTTTATGCTCACAGCTACTGTACAAACCCATAACTAACGTTAGGGGAGAGGAAAATCATCAAAATTTAGCAGAATGTTTATCTGACTGCAATGTGCCAAAATATGAGCTGATGTCAACATAAATTGTACAACTGCAGTGTTGTTTAAACTCTATTGAAAGTAAAACTGAGGATTAAAATACACCTCTACCTCGATATAATGCTGTCCTCGGGAGCCAAAAAAATCTAACCGCATTATAGGTGAAACCGCGTTGTATTGAACTTGCTTTGATCTGCCGGAGTGCGCAGCCCCGCCCCCCAGAGCACTGCTTTACCGCGTTATATCTGAATTCGTGTCATATTGAGTTGCGTTATATCGAGGTAGTGGCGCATTTAAGCTTCTAAGGGGAATTGGTAAACATGGACTAAGACATGGCTACTGCAATATTAAACATTCATGTACAACAGAGAAACTGTCATAACACAAGCCCATTTTTTCTACCCTTTAATTAAACTCAGTTAAACTAACCATAACCTGTTGAATTCAACTAACTATGGTTCTGCAGCATATTTAAAAAAAATGCATTATGCAAGCAAGTACCACATGGGTTCTTTACATTGTGTTTTTGGTTTTTTTGGTTTTTTTGCATTTCTGCTTTTGAGGGTGACATAAGTAATAATCATATCATACTTTTAAAATAATTAATAATATTGATTTGGGTGTCATGGTGACTTGTCCCTAGAAATAGAGCATAATAATTTAATATTGGGGATCTGATTTCTCACATACAGCATAACACTGAAAAGAAAACCAAATATTTGTGACGAAGCAAAGTTATATAGTGCAATGAGATTTTTTTCAGCTCTTCAGAAAAATTACAGGAAGAGATTTACATCCATGTAAGAAGCCTGTTCAAAGACTTCTCAATTAATTTTAGCAGGACACTGATGATAATGTTCTAATTCTTAGTGTTTCAGATTATGTTACATTTATTTTAACCACGAATCTATTGAACAATAAACCTAATTCACACAAGTCTTGGCAGACTAAGCCTGTTACTGAGATCAGAATCATCAGAGAAAATCCAGATAGAAGTCCACTGAAGCCAATTGTGTTTCTCCAGATTTACACCAATACCAACTGCATCAAATTTAGCTGTCTGGGGGAAAAAGTTACGAAACATTGCTTATAGCATCATAGTCCTTACTTAACGAACTCTGCTTTAAAGGGCTACAAGATGAATCTTTAAATAGAATCAATCTAAATAACATAGGGTTCCCCACTAAAGAATAAGACATTGGGCTTGAAACAGCATTGTTAAAGTGTCTGCAGTACCATGGAAAATCAGTTTCTTCAGGAAATGATTATAGCTTCAAAGTAAAGAGTTGCTTGCCGGGGCAGAAACTCAGCATAGATTCTGCAACACAAACATTTTGAACTAAATACGTTATGAAAGAAAAGTTTTCTACTTCAGAAAGGAGTCTGCAGGTTTAAGATGCTTTACTGTGCTCATGTAACTGATTACATTTGGTCAGGGGGTATCTATAGCTAGACACACACAAGCCCACTCTTTGGCGTGATACATTAATGCTCACAGGAATTACATTCACCTATCCACAATAGATTAGAGCCCTGAACATTCAAAGGACAAGAGCCTCATTTTTCAGTAGATTCAAATACCATTTGCAAAAAAAACTATTCACAGGAGGGCCCTTCCTGTTGTAAAAATATAAAAGCCTGTGCCGAGTATGGCAGCACACTGTTTACTTTTGAAGCAAACAGCACAAATGAAAAAAAAAGATAAGAAAGCCATGGCCAAAATTGTCAAGAATTGACAAGTATTTTTGGTGCCCAGCATGAGACAGCTTGAAGGAGCCAGAGTTTCAGAAAATGATGAGCACCCTATTTTCTGAAAATCAGGCTCTTTCCAGACATCTCAAGTTGAGGGCACACACAAAAAAGTCACCCCAGTTCCTTTTTTAAATCTTGGCAGCATATCCAACAAAGGACAGTCTCAGTCTGAGAAAAGTTCCAGAGAAGCTGTTTTTTCCTGAGTCATCGCTGGTATTGCACAGTTGCAACTCCACAACATCTAGCAACAGTAGGAGCATTACGATATAGACTGGCCACCAGCATTTTTACCGTATTAACTTTCCTCAGAACAAATCTAGATGCTAAACAAATCTAGATGCTAAACACCACAATGGCACGAATTCCATTAGTCCATCTCCATTGGTGCTCTCATTGTTATTAGGACCAAGGAAGTTATATCATGACTAGAACAAAGATTAGGAGATTGCCAGAAAAAGCTGTGTGTGATGCAGACCTGGTTACCCCCTGTTGTGTCCCAAATCTTTATAAACTACTTTAAGGCAACTGTGCTACAGTCCTGAAAGATGAGGCTGTCACATGATTTTGCCTCATCTTCACAGACAAAACACGTTATAATATGGTTTGGGCTAAATGTTGCAAACAAATGCTCCCACATGGCTGCAACTGAGATGAGACCAAAGTTTCACTAGCCTGGTGATTTGTACTTAAGCACTACAACACACAGTATAGTGTCTGTAGAAGTACCTACTTCTCAGAAAACCCTGCCTTTGAGATGCCACTTGTTTCATTTTTAAGAGGACACTGCATTCTGTAGGTGCTAACAGTACATCACAAGCCTGTTCAGGGAAAAGCAAAACACTATCTAAAGAGTTCATATGAGGGAGACCAGTTAACATGGGATATCTTGCTTTGCAGCCAGGAGCAAGCTGACAAGTCACAGATATACACCACGCTAGCTGCTGAAATGGATCAGGAACATAGCAATGGTTTGGAAAGGTACACACCACACATAAATGGTGTTTCCTGCATATGGATGTTCTCCCATACCTTGGTCTAGAGGTGGTTTTACAAGGTAAGTAGCAATGGGCACACTTAGGGCTTGTCTACACTTATTGGGGGAAAGCGATGAGCGATGCATTGGCAGTCAACTTAGCGGGTCTAGTGAAGCCCCGCTAAATTGACTGCAGATAGCTCTCCCGTCTACTCCTGTACTCCACTTGATTGAGAAGAGTAGGGGTATGTCTACACTACCCACCAGATCGGTGGGTAGCAATCGATCTATCGGGGATCGATTTATCATATGTAGTGTAGATGCAATATATCGATCCCCGATCGCTCTCCCATGGACTGCTGAACTCCAGCACTGCGAGAGGCAGAAGCAAAGTCGATGGGGGAGCGGCGGCCGTCAATCCAGCACCATGAAGTTGCGTCTCTTAGATCAATCCCCCCCGCAGTGTAGACCAGGCTTAGGGGGAGTTGACGGGAGAGCATCTCCTGTCGATATCGTGTAGTCTGGACCCTGCGGGTAAGCAGGTCTAAGCTACATCCATTTGAGTTACACTATTTACGTAACTCAAACTGCATAGCTTAGATCGAATTTGCCCTGTAGTGCAGACAAGGCCTTATACCCTGTGCCAAGCATTAGCAGTGAGAGATGAGACTGTCTGCTCTGCAAGGATATTAAAGATGCCATAGAAGGAGTAGAGGTTTGCCTCCATATTCTTGACCAAAACTGACTGTTGTGCTGTGCACTGGCTGAATACCTATTTATGCACACTAGCCCAGTAGCAGCTGCTTTTCTGTGGTGAGTGAAACTTCAAAGTATTATGGGGTCCTTTAGACAATCTAATATTTATAAATTTACTTGTGATATGTCTATATTACGTACACACTTGTACTCACTGGAGTACGCTTGCTTTCAGTGTCACTAGTTACATTAGTAGTTTACGCACATGTTTAAGCTCTCCCAAAATTGGAGCCTTAGAATGAGCGTATTGGGGGTGCATGAAGAAATGGGACATAAGTGTACACAATGATTTACAGTGAGGGTAAAAGCACAGTCCTTGTACTACATTCATAATAAACACTTGTGTATGAATATAAAATGTGTGTATATAAAACATAACATACTCTATGATTAAGCTCCTTTGGGGCAGGGATTGACTTTATACTTGCTCTAAAACACTAGGTACACACTTATGACACTATAATCAAATGATAAAAACAAACTGTAGCTCAGAGTAAAATTAAAACTTAGAAGAACAGTAGAGAGCCTGGGAGCAGGTATACAAGTAGACAGACATCCGAAAACGTCTTGCTCCATCTCTGAACAATCATTCAAATTTAAATCTGTCCCTTATGGCATACTAGCTGGCTGTCTATACAACAAAATACTGTTAGAATGCATGCCATGGTGATGTCTCCAATATTAAATCTCTTTTTTTTTTTTTGTCACCCCAGTAACCTTGTCTCTTTGCAGAAGAAGTTCTGATTCCAGGATCTGGATATATCAGGCTTGTACCTAGAAGCTTGCTAGATAGGAATCTAGTGATACCTAGCAGATTTAGTTAACCCGAGGAATAAAGGAGCTTGGCCTTACAAGGTATTGAGCATCACTTCCAAGTTACTAATCATTTCAGTATTTTGTGGTCTTTAAGACAGAAAGACATTTGAAGAGGTCTTACTCCATCTCTCTATAATATCATCATAGCCTTGTATGCCCAGGTATGAACAATTCCTAAGGCTCTGAGCTGCCTGCTCCATCTCTCCTTATGGGGGATTATGAGGTTAGGTAGTTCCTGGAATCCCCCATAGTCTTAAAGATTTATACAATGCACACAGCTAACAGCTATAATCAGCTTATCAAACTGGTCTTTCAATTGCTCCTTAATAAATATACAGAGAGAGAAACACTAAATAGATTAGACACTTGCCATCAGATGAAAGGAGATACAAAGTATATGATATTATAGCGAAAAGGTCCTTGCATGTTGTAAAAACAAGGTTAAAATCTGAGTGTAGATAGCTAGAGGAGAAACATAGTAGTTATGCATGCAATTATAACAGTATAGGCAAAAAAAAATCCAAATCGCTATGTTCAGACTAACAAAAGAGAGAGGAACAAATTCAGAACTAAGAGTGTAGCAGCAATTTTTAATAATACAAGCTATAAATGGGTCATGTGACCTGAAATACAAAGCACACAAGCCAGGGATCACTCAAGAAACAATCAAAAGGCATCAGGGGAATGAAGTGGCAACAAGGAAATGAGTCATTACAAGTTGAATTAGTCGTCTCATTACTGATTAATATATCATCTTAAATGTAATTGGTAAAGGGATAACTAATCGGTGAGATCAAAACGGTGCAGCTACTTTATGCACTGTTATTCTTTCAGTCACTTAATTAGGCTTGCAAAAGATCTGTATGGTCCATTACAGTTGGCACATTACAGAGGGATATTACCCTGGGATTTTGGGAGATTTTATCTGAATGAGTCAACAATTAGTTTGACTTGTTCTAGATCTCTGCCTTGGCTGGGGATTTGAATTCAAGGTTCTAAGAGGAGAGAGAGCAAATATCTTTTTCACAGGGGTTCTCCCCTCCTCAAGTTTCCATATTGCACGGGAAAGTGCATGAATTTTTACCCTTCTGTATTTCAAATAGCCATCAGTTTAATAAACTGAAAATGTATCGACGTGTCCTTATCCCAGTATTGTAACAGTGACATTATTTTCAAATTCAGGCCCCATCCTACTGGAAGCCACCAAACATGTACCTTATCCTTTAGCTCAAATATATTTTGCATGACCTTACATGAATTGCTTAGATAAAAGCCTTTTTTCTTCTACTTTTGTTATTTTAAAGTGCAGATGCATTTGAGTCATTTTCCCCTTTTGTTTCATATCCTTAAGATCCACAGCTTCAAAGACAAAATGTCAGCATGCAGTCTATTTATGACTGAACCCTTGAAGAGACACTGAAGAATTACCTTGTCAATCACTCCAAGGACTCTGAAGGCCTTCAGTTCCTCGGCAGGGCTCCTTAGGTTCCAAGAGAGCCTTGAACTTAGTGATCCTGGAGGCTAATGGAAGATATCAAAGATTACACATCAGTCAGGGTGGTACTTGAAGGAAGACTGCCTGCTGTAGCAAATGCCAGGCCGAAGGAAACAAAATTTATCATAAATAAGAGAGAGTGGAGATGAAAGGAGAACTTTTCTGTTTGTCCTTAAATGTAAGAAAAGTTGCAAGTAAATAAATCAAGATAACATTGAAAACAAAATTTTAAAATAGAAAAAGAAATGAGTTTATATAGTTTCCAATGCTTTGCAGAGGTAAAGAAACAAATAGCTGAGCTCCCACTGGCAACAATAATCAATCAGAGCCTTACAGTTATTCTGGATTCACAATAGTTCAGGGCTTAAGGGACAGGAAAAAGGAAATTAGACGCTTTATAAATTACAAGAACACAAAATATAGAATACTAAATAGTGCTCTTTTTGTTTGATGGTAAGTGCTCTCTACTCATGTCAGTCATAAACCCTGATGTAACAAAGTACACAACACAATGATCCCCAAAACAGCTTTAGCCAAAGATAGCTATGCATTACCCACCCAGAAATAAGTCACACTGAAACAGATAAGAGTGCATGTTAACTATTCAAGTAGTTAACCCGTTGTTGGGTTTTTTGGTCCCCATTGTGTTTTGTGACCTATCAGGATGTAACTTACACAGTCTGTGTGTCAGGCATGTGTGTTCACTGCTGTATACACACACTTGCATAATACAAGCCCTGCTCTTCTCTCCATCTCCCTTGCATACCAGGAATAACAGAATTTCACTTGAAAACAAAGTTTGGACTTTAATCCACAACAGAACTTGTGGTGAAAAGGGAAAACATTCTGCAATTTGTAGCACTAGCTCAACTAAAGATGACAGGCTACCTGCAGTGTCATGCTGTGCCCCAGGGATCTGGGGTGGGAGAAACCCAGCTGAGACCTGCCAGACACATCCCTTGCTCCATCCCTTTAGAAGCCACCGAATGGCTTCTATGGTGTTATTGAGAAAGGAACCCAGGCCACAGAGAACACATTCCTTTTCTGCACCAACCTGCTTGGCTATGTTAGATCGCCAGGTGCTGGCTCACTTTCATCTGCCTATCCAGCAGTTGGGGGCGGCGGGGGCGGGGGGGAGAAAGAGGGGGACAGGTTCAAGGGCAAGCAATTTGGGACAGGTACCTGTATCTGTTTAGATCACTATGCACACCTATGACACTTGAATAAGTCATATTTTCAAAAAATTCTAGCCACTTATCTGCCCTAACAACAAATAATCAGATCCTTCCCTCCAAAAAAAATCAAGTATGCAGCTTCTGCACAGAGCCACAGACACCAACCCGCTACCTACAGATAAGACAGCTTCCAATGGCTTTACAGATTAAAATATTAAACTGAAGCAAAGCTCTTTTGTAAAGTTTATCTTTTTCCCTGTGGAGAGGTGTAGTTTCCTGAACAAGAAGGAAAGGAAAGGTCCAAACCTACCACCTTCAGCACCGACTGTTGAGGAAAACTAACTCCAGATGAACTCACCCTGCCAGATGGAAATAAAGAGCTAACAGCAAGGAGGAGTGAAGGGAAATCTGAGGTAAACTGTGATCCAGAATAACAAGACGAACATTCCTGAAAATGAGTGAGCCTCTGAGCCTGGCCAGTAACCGCTGGCCAAAAAAAGCCACCCCCTTCATCCTCATCTAGACAAACTTCATGTCAAACACTATGTATGTCAACATTTGAGGACATGTGTCACTATTCTCACCATGTTTTCTTACAATTGCTGTAGACAAGAAGATCAGCCATGCTACCTAATTCTTGACAGTGACAATCAAGGAGTCAGGTCTATTCCCCTGGTTCTCTTTTTGCCCACAATGATGCCCACCTCCTCCTTCACAGCACTTTACATGCTCCTTTAGGTGTCTCAGTTGTCCCCACATTCCCACTTCTGATTAGAACTCAGTTTCCATCTCTGTGGGCCATTGGACAGTGGTTGTCCCCAATGTAACCATCTATGTAAATTAATTCCAACGATCTCAAATAAAAGCAAAAAAACTTTATTTGGCACAAGAGTAGAAGAGAGACAAAAATCAAGAATGAATAATAAAGTACAATAAATGCTTAGATACTAGCATAATAGTGCCACTAGATGGACAAAGCTTGTGCTACCAAGTAAGTGGATTAAGTCAAGAACAAAATTTGCTCAGCTAAAGTGAAGTTTCTCCTAGCTAGTCAGCTTTGAATGTTATCAAGGAGAGATGCATGTTTTTCTCTTTCCTCCCCTTTTTCTTCAGATGTATTCCTCTTAGGGTACGTCTACACTGCATGATTATTTCGAATTAGCTTAAACCGATATTACAAAACAGATCTAATAAAATCGGTTTAGCGCGTCCACAGTGGGATCCCGAAATCGATTGTTTGCGTCCATGGTCCATTAAAGTCGTCGTGTAGACCTGCTTCGGTTGCAAGGAGGCATTTGTCCAATTTCAGTATAAATGACGAGGGTCAGGACCGGCGCTATGTTTTTTAGCGCCTAGGCGCGGCCATTTCACTTGCCTGGGTGCTGTTTCCCGCGGCTCCGGTGGAGCTGCTTAAAGTCGTCGTGTAGACCTGCTTCGGTTGCAAGGAGGCATTTGTCCAATTTCAGTATAAATGACGAGGGTCAGGACCGGCGCTATGTTTTTTAGCGCCTAGGCGCGGCCATTTCACTTGCCTGGGTGCTGTTTCCCGCGGCTCCGGTGGAGCTGC
>NC_133771.1:169600889-169607882 GCF_003597395.2 Chelonoidis abingdonii
GGAGGTCTACCGGAGCCGCGGGAGCAGCGGACCGTCCGCAGGAATGCCTGCGGAAGCTCCACTGGAGCCGCGGGACCAGGGGACCCTCCGCAGGCACGACTGCGGCAGCTCCACTAGAGCCGCAGGACCAGGAGACCCTCTGCAGGCACGACTGTGGCAGGTCCACCGGAACCGCCTGCGGCCTCTCACCAGCAAAATGCTACCCCCAATAATCCTGGCACCCTAGGTGATTGCCTAGGGCGCCTAAATGGAAGTGCCGGCCCTGTAGAGGGTGGTTCCATTGCCCTTGGGGGATCCTTGTACAGTAATATCTGTTTCTTTCTGTTACCCAGCCACAGTGAATTTTTACTATACAAACTGTAATGGGTTCCTCATATTGTCTTCCTGCTCACTTTCCAAAAATACTGGATTTGCATTCATTCAAGATTTTCCTCACTTCCAAGAGCATTTGGCCCTAGGAAAGACAAACAGCAGGGAGTTCACAGAACATCTCTGTTTAGTTATGACACCTCTTGAAAAAGGGTGATCCATTGCTATGGAGATGTGGATAACAGACCACAATATAAAAATTCTCTCAAGTACAATTGATATACGTATTAAGATATCAACTCTCACAAAATGTTTCTCATTTAGAATGTCCCCATAAATGTATTTGTGGTCTCTTATTACAGAAACAGCTCCTCTTCAAAACAAGATTGAGGAGGCAGGGTGGGAATGGGGAAGGTTAAGATTTACTTTGGATTAGGGGGGCTTAATTTTATCTGATTTTCTAAAGTTGCTTTTTAACTGCAACAATCTCTTTAAACTGCTCTTAGGGCTGTGAAAAATAAGACAAAAGAATTTTCTGCCCTTTCTGTCCTTACTTAATACAAATGTAGACAGACACTTACGTTTACTACCTGGGAACAGTCATTGACAATCACACAGTTTAGTGTGACTGCAGCAAAAATACAAACTAAGAACAGATGAGTCCCACGGGAACTGGATGGGGAAGGGCAAAGTAGAGATCAATTAAGAATGTCTTGAAACAGGATTTTTTTTGCACAAGTTAGCTCAGCTAAGGATATCTGCTTAAAAAGATGGAAGCTACCTCAAAAAGCAATTTAATATGGCAGAAGCTGCTGAATGCCCCAACTCAGTTTACTTTATAAACTGCGGAGTATGAAGTAAAAATACTTAAAACCCACTGATAGCACTGTTTAGAACCAGGTATCCTGCATAATATTACAAGAAGTAAACTAAATCAAGAAGCACCAAAGAATTTAAAAAAAAACACAATTACCAGAAAGGACTAATGTGTTTAGGGTACATACAGAAGGTTATCTAATTCTAAAAACGGTTTTGAGACAACTAAAAGCCAAGAAATTCAGACAATCTTACAGATTCAGTTTCAGAGAAATGAAACTAAAGCCTACCCCAGAAACTGATCCATCTTCAGAGAAGGATTTCGGGTATAGGCTGGAAATTTTTTCAGCGCGCATTAGATATTCTGCGGTCTTCCTCTTCACTGCTTCTCGACGAGTTGGACTTGACTCATCTAGATGGAATAACAGAAAATAGTGAGGGGTTTTTCTTGTTTCTTTGTTTTTTAAGTGTTTCCATATATTTGGGCAAAGAGATTGACTTGATTTTGCTGTCTTTGGCTCCAGCCTTATTCATGGATTCTGATAGCCAAGCCCAATAATATTCGATTCCATATTCTCTGATTTGGGTATTCTGGCAAAGATACAGTTTAAGCCTCCTTATATACTCAAATAAATGAAAACTCTTACGTTATTTTTGCCAATTTGGTGTCAGTTTCCATGGAAACAAAATTAAGAACTGGAGGCAACAAGTGAAATGGACTCTGTATCCATGGAAATCAGATTAGTGCATATACAGTAAAGGTTATAAATTACTACTTTAAAAAACAGAAGAAGCAAAACTTGCTTATTTCCATCCTTCTGACCTATACTTCCATGAAAAGGGGGTCAGAAATGCCACCAACAGCCAGGTGAAAGTGAGAACTCTCACAGATTTCAGCTGCTGGCTGCTCCCTTCCTTTTTGGCTAAGAGGCTAAAAAGTTTCAGGTGGTCACTAGTCAGGATGACAAGGTGGAACCACTCCGCCTGCAGGCAAGATACAGCAGTAGCAGCCTGATGAGAATTCAAGCCCCCTCCCAGCAGTGTCTGAGGGAGGGGCCTCAGGCAGAAGGGATGGGGCCTCATGACTACCCACTCGTGTGTAAAAATGCAAATAATATACTTTTTAAATTCTCAAAATTGGCTTCCAGTCCTGTTGCTTCTGTCTGTAGAAGGAAACTTTATCTTGTACAGATGTCTGCAACTTCCTTAGAGACAGTCATCAACTCCTTCGACATCCCTCAAGACTTGTTTCTCAGGAACAGCTAATTTGTTTATATTAGTAGTATTTGGCTTCTCTTCAGCCAGCATTTTCAGTTCACCAGAAGATTTTAAGACTAGTATAAAAGTCAAGCCACTGCTGTAATTGTTGATTATGTGTTTTTAGTGTGGATGTTTATCACTGTTTACCTATTTTTCTCCTCAATGCCTCAGTTATTTTAGAGTAACTAACACACAAGACGGCATGTCCCTATGAGTTTTCATTGTTCTCTCCTATTTTCATTCAACATTAATTTCACTTCATCACTCCGGATAGGAAAGAAAGAGTGTAGTAACATTTATTTTTTAAATATAATATTTATGAGTTATTCACTCATTTAACATTTTACCATACCAGGAAGGACCATATTTGCAAAAAGGTGAAAACCCTTTGAATAGAAACATCTCTCTCATGGCTGACAGGAAAGCTGATCTCAATACTTACCAGTTCAGCCTTTAAATGCTTTAACACAAGGTCTGTCTTTGAGCCAGACTAGGAGAATCAAATAAGTTTGTAGAGTTCGATTTATTTTATTTTCTAAATTTACATTAGTTTGATCTCCAATTTTTAAAAATCCAAGAAAGGTTATGAAAAAATACCAGCTGCCTATCAGTCCAATCACTCCTTAACATACCAAGATCATCTGGCACATCTAATATATAGCACATGTGGACCATGTAAAATAGGCTACCAAATCAAAGAAGATTTGAATAATAAAATGTTTAAAAAACTGTGACAAAACACTTAGATTGTGATGATGAACAATCCACGAAACTAAACGCAGACTCTAGCATTTATCCCAGGTTTTCATTTTTTGTAGCTCCTCACTTAAATAAGATATTACGATAAGATGACAGACAAATTCCTATGTTCAAGATCTTTCGCAACAATGGTGCGTACCTCACACGTCAGAGAAATGCAGAGGGGTGGTATTTGTATGTTTTATAGGAATGAACTATTGATCAAACTATCCAAACTTTTTAAAAAATTAAGACGGCAAAGTAATCTTTTCTAATACAAGCTTTTTATTTTAAAATGTTTCTTGGGAACCTTTTATTCATATTTCCAACAGAGATCATGAGGTCACTCTTCAATATGGAGTCCTGAATCATTGATATGAGCATCTTTTATTAAGATTTACACCTCAGATATATTTTTTTAAATAGTAGCAAACAAGAAGTGTTAAAGCTCTTGACTAATCTTTACAACTGATCATACAAGTCCATCTTGCTTAAAACTACTATTAATTTTTCATTTAGGTATTTTCATAGATACTAGAAGATGTGTTTCATCTAATCAGTATCAAAGCTCTCTCCACACCCTACCCCATTCATTGGGATTAAATCAGCCATGTCATTTTTAATGTTTAAAAACTATGCTGCTGAAGCAAGTTATAAAAAAGTGTGGTAATGATGATGACAGAGACCTTTGAACAAAAACCCTTCGAGATCCCACCCCCCTTCTCTATGCATTTGCTACAGAGCAGCTGTGCCTCACAGAGATTCACATGAATGAAAATATTAAGGCGAGAAACCACCCACTTAGTTTATTTTCCATATGACTTTCCCGTAATTATTTTGTAAACTGTTCACACAACAATATATAAAAACATCTGCAAAAACAGGTAATTAATGTGTCAAGCCAAACTAATGCATTTTTATGGTGTCCATGCTTCGTCAACTGTAATTATAACTCTTTTTAAGCAAATGATGATGTGTTTGTTGCAATTTGCAAGTGGTTATTTCAGATGCTCTGTTTACTGTTACCGCAAACAGAATATAAAAACTCTACAGCTACTTTGCTGAGCATAAGCCTCCATCTAAACAAGCAGAAGCAGTCTGCTCCCTCATTTCCCAACAGCCTTGTATATTTCTAAGTAATAAAACACATTTCTTAAAATCAAACTTGATGTTAGATCTGCTGGCCAAGACACCTCTGACCAATTAGAGGTACTCAGTAAATACTGTCAGTGGTCAGCTATTTAGATTTTTGAGAATTATTTAACTCAGACACACTCACAAAAATAGAAATGATCAAAAATATTCAAATAATCTTGAGGGTCTGACATAGATAAAGAGCATGGATATCGGATAATATGCCCCTCCTTAGTCACCCTGTGGTCAGCTGATGAAAATGAGCTATATAGACGCAAGAAGAACTTCCACAGAATAATTACAAGAGGTAGCACATGGCATACTAGGAATATTATGATGAATATCTGGATTCTAACATGCAGTGAATATATCTTTCAATTGTCAATTTGCTGGATGTCAATGTGATGGCTACTCAAACTCCAGCTGGTTACTTGTTTAGTCAGTAGATCCTCTTAGATATAAAAAGGAATTATGCTGAGGTGTTAGCAATGAGCTATTGAAAGTGACTTTATAAAATAAACCTGTATTTAAAGTTTACAGATCAGAAAACGCTCATAGGCAAACATGTGCCTTGATCAAAAAGTCCATCTGATAGCCTCAATGTGCTCCAAATACTTTCAAGAAGTACCCTGCATCATTAGACATTTTAGTGACATGCCGCATTTCCCCCAGGATACTGTATAGCATGGACTAAGATGGAAATTCAGATTGCCAAGCTATATAGGTAAGTAGCAGGTACTAACAGAAAGAGGAAGAAAAAAAGAAATCACTGAAGCGGTCTGAAAGACTTTTAAAGTTAGATATATACAGCATCATATGGTCAACAAATAGCTTATCCCTCATATAGAAAGATGCAACCAAAAAGCTTTTAAAAAGGCACAGTAAATAAAAGGAGGGTGCCAGCAACCAACAAGTATTACATAAGGTCAGAAATGATCTCGATCTCTCTCATTCCCTTCTCTCACCAAGGCACTCTTAGCTCTCTTCCCATCAAGGGGCTGTCTAACAACCTCCAAGCCTCCACCTGTCTCATAAGTAATGTATTATAGATCGGTGCTTTCTGAAGCAAACACATCGTGCCTTCATACATGCAGTAATTTGGTTGTACCTTCATTTACCTCACAAGAAGAAAAACTCCTTTAGGGCTTGTTCTCTGCTGTTCAGTATACTTAATGCTTTACATCTTCAAGGAACTGCAGACACGTTAACTACTGCAATTAATACTCACAGCAGAGATGAAGTATTATTTTGAAGTGGAAAAGAAAGGTGAAGCAACTTGCCTAAGGACACAGTAAATCAGTGGCAGAGTCAGGATTAGAAATTAGAAGTTTCTAGATCCCGATCCTGTATTTAGTCCAATAGACCACACAGTTTCTCTCTTGGCAAGTGTGAAGACAAGAAAATCTCCTCTCCCTCCATTCTCCCACCCTCCCCCTTTAAAACACACACACACACACACACACTAGAGTGCCATGTTTGGCTGCAAAGAGCAAGAGCAAAAGGGAGAAAAAGTTAGAACTGGTTCTGAAGATTAAAATACAAGCTTCCATATGGACATTCATTTCAAAAGTTGCTCATCTCTCCCACTCAGATCCACTATCAGTGTTTCTCAAACTGGGGTTGCTGCTTGTGTAAGGAAAGTCCCTGGCGGGCCAGGCCTGTGTGTTTACCTGCCCCATCTGCAGGTCCAGCCGATCGCAGCTCCCACTGGCCACGGTTCGCTGCTCTGGGCCAATGCGGGCTGCTGGAAGCAGCACGGACTGAGGGACATACTGGCCACCACTTCCAGCAGCCCCCATTGGCCTGCAGCGGCGAACCGACTGCGATCGGCCGGACCTGCAGACGGGGCAGGTAAACAAACCGGCCCGACCCGCCAGGGGCTTTCCCTACACAAGTGGCGATCCCAATTTGAGAAACACTGCACTATCATACTTAAAATACATTGAGAGCTTTTAGATCTCGAAGTGCTTTACAAAAAAGTGGATATGTTCCATTCGTCTCATTTAACAGATTGGAGTAATTCAGCTACGCAGCTGTTCAGACACTTGCCCAAAGTCACACAGCCAATCATTGGCAGATGCAGGATTAACACACTGGCCTACCTACTGGTCAATGCTTCCATCAGAGATACCCCTGCCTACTTCCAGGCCATAATTACAGTCAACTCTGGGGAAAAAGGGCAGGTAGATTAAGGGAGACATCTTAAAAAACACAGCCCTTCATGAGAATCACTAAGTGCATCCAGGAAAGGTGAAAGAATAAAATTCACAGAAAAGATGCCAGCTAGGTAAGAAATTGCTGTTGCCTAATTCTGCACCTGAATCTCCTGCACAGATGCAATGCCAATTGAAGGACACAAGAAATGGTATATTTCCTTATCACTTAAGGAAATAGCTTATCAATATAACTTTGATGCAGCATATATGGTGGAGTATATCCAGTTACCTTGGATTTGGAAAAACTGTTGACTGGACAGAAAGCAGGAAAAATACACAATATACAACTTCAGAGACTCCAGTAATTCCTTTAGCACAACCAAAGTTGACATCAGGATACTTTTATGGTAAAAAAAATACAAAAACCCCCACACACAAGCAGGAAAGAACTCAACACACACACACAGGTCCCTTTTATACACCATAAAACAGCAAAGGACGCCACAAATCTTTTTTTTTTTTAACAAAAAAAAAAAAAAACCAAAAAACAGCAAAGGACGCCACAAATCTTTTTTTTTTT
>NC_133771.1:169623109-169709096 GCF_003597395.2 Chelonoidis abingdonii
GACCGACACGGCGGTAAGAAGGAACTGAGGAGCGGGCGGGCCGGCAGGGGTATATATCACCCGCCATGGCGGCGCCACTCTAGGGGGCGACCTGCCGGCCCACTGGAGTTGCTAGGGTAAAAGTTCTCCGATGAACGTGCACGCGCGGCGCGTACACCTACTGGAATGGATATGAGCAAGCACTCGAAGAAGAACCCATTGTTTCCAATAATTCAGAAGAGAATACCCATCTTGATACAGAGTTGAGCCCCCTGCACATGTTTTAAGAACAAAGACTGGGGTCTCTATTGATGTGACTGCTAAACAAACCTACACTTCTTTCTCAACCAGTTGGTGAGCCAGGGCAGGCTACCCCACGTAAGCAGGTTATATATGTAATACTACGTAAATCTTTGTAGTTCAAAGCAAACCTCCAATTTAAAAATAAGTCAGTCAACGTACCAGAATGAGCTTGGTCCATCTCTTGCAAGATGAGACAATAGCGTTGGAGCATCTCATTTCAGAATGTGAGACTTGTGAGCCATTTATTCTTGTGAAGGAAAGAGAGATGCACCTAACATGGATCTGATATAGAATTAAAGATCAAACTAAACAATCACCTCTTCTACCAAGAATGTACAAGGAATCTTACGAAAAATAATAACCTTGCAAGCTCCTTGAGGGAGGCTCCAATCTGCATGACTGAAACCAAACAGAATTATATCTATTCACCTCAGAGACCAACACAGACACTAAACCTAGATTTTGACATCATTGCCAGCGCCCTAGCCAGGAGAAAAGAAGGGCTTTCCCACTCTCCCCTTCCCCCTCCCCAAGAGTGATTCATGGCAATTGATTGAGTTTCAAGTTAGAACATACCACTGCGTAATTTTTAGAAGGCATACTTTGCAGGTACCACAAAAGGCATGGGAGAGTAATATACAGCGGCCTCACACCACACACAAAAATCGTTTGACTGCATTGAGCTGCATTTCCTTTTGGAAACAATAGCCCAGGTGAGATTTGGAGGAAGGGAGACATTCCATGTTTCCACCTTCCAGTCTGCACAGTGCTGCTGAGGTCTAAGATTTATACAGGCTCACTGAATAACAGATCACTTTCCTTTTTGCTAGATCATCATCTAAATCAGATGATGTCCTCTCTCTTCCCTGTCCTCATCTAACTGCAGTGAACCTTAGCACATGAGGACATTTTCACAGAAGGAATAAGACCAACAAGGTACCATTATCTCTTTACTGATATTCTATCGCTTCTAGGTATCTCATACCCTTCTGTTTTTCCTCTCATGACTACTCAAATATTTCAGACCTTATCTGGATTTAAGAACCAACCAGAAGAGGTTGGAAGTTTCTTCTCTTAAAGAACATACCAGGAATTTGAAGGAGGATCTGTCTATGCAGTTCTCCCCAAAGTCCAAGTATTTGGCCATTGATTGAAACAGTAAAACTTTTTTTCAGATACTAAAAGCCTGAATAAGCCATTCATAAAATCACCCAATGTAACAGTTAAAATACTCTTTTTTTTATATATGAACAAGTTTCTCTACATCCTTCACAACCACCCCATATATATCCCCCAGCTGGATTTTTGGATTTTTCAAAGAATGACTCTGTTTTCTATGGAGTAATAAAAATGGAAGGTGGGGAACCTTAGAAGACTTATTCTTCCCACAATGAAAGGTTTAGCAGCACCTTCCTCATTAGTGGGTAACCCAGCTGTTATTTTTGCTTATCCGGTTTGAGGACCTCTGTTTTTATTAGTGCAAATACTTCTTACATCACATGAATGAGACTGCTATTTCCTTATAAACCAAACAAACTTGTGCATGCTGTAAGCGAACATGCAATTTGTAAATCTTGACACTATGGCCACTATTCTGTAGCCCTGAAATTTCAAGCATATTTCTGGGAAATTTGTTTCAGGAATGGGAGGAGAAGCTGAGTTATGAACAAGTCCCCACAAACGCCAGAGAGCTAGAATGCTTTTTAAGTTGACTGCATAATTAGTTGCTGGACATGTGGGCAGCTCTCAAGGAGGCAGCTGGTGATTTCAGCACCTGGAAGCAGCTTGGGATGGAGGATGAGCACATACGCTGGCAGTTTGTTAATGATCAGCACTGAAACAGTTAATGTTGACATTTTGTCTTCTTTGAGTTTCAGAGTAGCTAACTGATTGAGATAACAGTGCAGTTCACTTTGAGTTATTCTTTCCAGCTATCTGCAGACGTCATCGGATAGCTACACAACCGTGAAGAATTGCATATTTTTAAGTGAAGCTTTAAAGTCTGAAGCACAAATTTGTGGCAACAAGTGGACTCTCTAGAACATAGATCCCTCATAACTTTCCAGTTTGTATATAATGACTAACATCTGGGTTCTTTTAAGGACTCTGAGCACATCACATTTAATGCATGTTTACCTAGGTATTTAGAACTCACGTACCTTGAATGAAGGTACCAACTCCAACTCAGACAGTGAAACAAAATTTAACCCACCAATGGGTTATCACAAATCTGAACAGAGTATATGGAAAAATATATAGAAATAAGTGCAAAGGTTAAGGCTACATAGGAAAGTGTTCTGCATGTGGAGTGCTCAAGTGACTAACAGGCAGGTAACAGTTAAGAACGATAAATTTTACAGTACATACAAGACAGCTTTTCAAAAGTTTTATTCCTAGCAGTATCTCACTTCAGATAAAAATGTTTCTTGCATTTATAACTGTGTTAAACATGACAGAAGCTGATAATCTGTCGTATGTGTTTGTAGATGTCCAAAGAAACCAGTGATCTGGTCATGTGGGGCAGACCTAGCTAGCATCTGCATTCACACTAAGCTCTGGCTCCATTTCCCATTGAGCAGTTAACAAAAAAAAAAAATCAGTCAAACTACATAGATTCTACAAAAGAAGAAACATCCCTGGATACTCTGTTAAAAAAAAAAAATCTGGAACCTAGATCAGCACAAAAACAGAAGGAGAAGCAGCAGCCTCCTAATACTGATAAGAAAACAATGGTGCCAGCAGCAACATGTTCTCCAACACTAGCACCACAGAAACAGGAGACCGCTTTGGCAGTCAGAACAGTGGACGTAGTTACACAGAACCTTACCAGGGAAATGAAAAACGAAACGTTCCAAGCCTCTCTGCAGTCTGTTCTTGGAGGGTGTTCTACTAAACAGAGAAATATGACTGAAAGTCAGTGAATGTGACACCAACTTGTTACATGGCAGAGGAAATCCAACAGGAGTTTGAAAACAGACTCCTGACTCCAAGAAAGAAGCTAAAACAGCCTGAAGAATGAGGGATTGCAGGAAGGAGTGGGGTGGGAGAGAGATTCATATTACCGAACTCCCAGAAGCAGTGAACTGCCTAATCCTACTTCTCAGTTTTCTTTTTATATGAAGACTAGCTTCCCACTTACTTGAAGTTTCAACAAAAAATGCAAACCCAAAATTGAAAGAGTAGACAGTACACTCCTCCTAAGAGGTCACAACCCATGCAGGCCCAGCCTCACCTGTGAAGACAAGCAGTTTTAAGCTGGTAGGGGAAAAGAATAAAAATCACAAAATGACTCCTCTACACAATGGCATGAGCATGTTTCTTTCAAGAGGTCTCTGTAGCATTATACTATGCAGACTAACTCAATAAGGATCATCGTCAGGCAATATGGTTACAGATGCAGCCCTATCTATCCAGCTTCTTTAAAAATCTTCACCAGGAAATAACATAAAACCCTCAGAAGAATCTTTAGATTCTCAGAACAGCTTATGCCTTCAGCACAGAGATAAGCTTTTCACTATATTAAAATCAGGTATATTAATATTTGTATATTCCTCTGCTTACCAGTAAGTACTATACGTGGGGATGGGCCTGGTTAATTAGCCTAAAGATCACCAGATTTAAAGACGTTTTTTGCATTGGTTTACATAAACTGAGGAGGGATTAATTTTTTATGCAAAAAAAAAAAAACTGTAGGGAGCCCACTTGAGTAGCTCGGAAGTGGAAATAAACTATTCAGTTGGTTGCTTTTCGGACACCAACATTTATATTTTTCATAAAAAAATACATTGCTTCTTTCTGTATTGAACAAGGTCACGTAGCACCAGACTGACCTCAAACCCATACCCAATTTTCCTACACCAGTAAAGGCTCACCTCAGTGACACCACCCAATGAGGCATTAAACTCCACAGGCAAAAGCTCCAGTTACTACACTTTAAGATGGCAGGCATACTAGACTAGATCTATTTCTTCTATCTATATTATATTCTGAAAGTAGTGTGGCATCCCTAACAGACCTGAGAATAATCTCCAATCATGCTGCCCTGTTCCTCTGAATAGAGGATTTAAACCCTAACCTTTCCCCATCAAAGTGGAGGCAACTTATTTCACAAACTGGGAAGTTAGTTCGTTTCCAAAATGGCTAGAAATAGCATCTAGATGTCTAAAATATTACTCACCTAAGGCAACCCTATTTCATTTTTGGGGGGAATGCCTCATTATATATAAATTTCTGGGTCCACGTTCAAAGTGAAGTTCAAATTGTATCTGTAACTTTCATTCCAGCTCTGTTTGTCGGATATCAGCAAAGCTAATGTATGCAGATATGCAACTGATATCATCAAAATTAGGGCAGTCAATTAATCGCAGTTAACTCATGGCATTAACTCAAAAAAATTAATCATGATTTAAAAAATTAATTGCAGTTTTAACTGCACTGTTAAACAACAGAATACCAATTCAAATTTATTAAATATTTTGGATGTTTTTCTACATTTTCAAATATATTGATTTCAATTACAACACAATATTTTTATTACAAATATTTGCACTGTAAAAAAAAAAATATTTTTCAATTTGCCTCGTACAAATACCGTAGTGCAATCTCTTATTTGTGAAAGTGCAACTTACAAATGTAGATTTTTTTTTTGTTACATAACTGCATTCAAAAACAAAACAATGTAAAGCTTTAGAACAGGAGTCAGCAACATTTCAGCAGTGGTGTGCCGAGTCTTCATTTATTCACTCTAATTTAAGGTTTCGTGTGCCAGTAATACATTTTAACATTTTTAGAAGGTCTCTTTCTATAAGTCTATAATATATAACTAAACTATTGTTGTATGTAAAGTAAATAAGGTTTTAGACAATGTTTAATAAGCTTCATTTAAATTAAATTAAAATCAGACCCAAGACCATGCAGGACACAAGGCAGTGTGAGTGCCACGAAAATCAGCTCGTGTTCCGCCTCGCACGTTTGCCATAGGTTCCTACCCCTGCTTTAAGCCTACAAGTTCCCACTCAGTCCCACTAACTTGTCAGCCCAATCGCTAAGACAAACAAGTTTGTTTACATTTACAGGAGATACTGCACCTGCTTCTTATTTATAAAGTCACCCTGAAATGAAACAGACGTTTGCATGGCACTTATTTGTAGCTGCATTGCAAGGTAATTGCCAGATAGCTTAAACATGAAGTAATGCCCCTTCATGGTTTGGCCACCAACAGAGGACAATGCCTTCTATGCTGATGGCGCTCATTAAAAAAAAAAATAAATGCTTAATTAAATTTGTGGACTCAAGTCCTTGGGGCGACGAAATTGTATGTCTCACTGTTCTTTTTTTTAAACCCGCATTCTGTCAATATCAATGTTATAGCGTCCTCGGATGAACTCGACACATGTTTTCATTTAAAAATATCTTTCATTGCAGAGTTGACGACAAACAGCAAAGAAGACTACCAATGGAAGATTTTCTAAAAAAAAGATACAGCACTCGACCCAAGAATTTAAGAATCTGAAGTGCCTTCAAAATCTGAGAGGGAACAAGGTCATGGAGCACGCTTCAGAAGTCTTAAAAGACCAACATTCCATGCGGAAAATACGAACTCGACCACAAAAGAAAACCTAATCTCTGTGCGGTGACATACTCAGTGGTCAGTACTTGCTTCGATCATTATCAAGCAAGAAACCCATATCACCAGCATACAAAGGTCCCTAGATTTTGGGTGGTTGAAAGCAATGAAAGAGACATACAAAATCTTTTAACAATATGTGGCACATAAATATCTTGAAACGCCGGCTAAAACAGTACCACGCAAACGCCTGTTCTCACTTTCAGGTGACATTGTAAACAAGAAGCGGGCAGCATTATCTCCTGCAAATGTAAACAAACTTGTTTGTCTGAGCGATTGGCTGAACAAGAAGTAGGACTGAGTGGACTTGTAGGCTCTAAAGTTTTAAATTGTTGTGTTTTTGAATGCAGTTATTTTTTGTACATAACTCTACATTTGTAAGTCCAACTTTCATGATAAAAAGGTTGCACTACAGTACTTGTACTAAGTGAACTGAAAAATAATATTTCTTTTATTTTTACAGTGCAAATATTTATAATAAAAATATAAATATAAAAATATACTGTAAAAAATAAACTGTACACTTTGTAGTGCACTGTACACAAGAGCACTGTACACTTTGAACTCTGTGCTGTAACTGAAATCAATCTATTTGAAAATGTAGAAAACATCCAAAAATATTTATATAAATAGTATTTTATTATGGCTTAACAGGGTGATTAATCACGATTAATTTTTTTAATCGCTTGACAGCCCTAATCAAAATGTTTTCCCTGACAGCAGAAGCTTATCCATAGCTTGTGGATAGCCAATGAAAACTAGTGTCCAAGACCTGGCACACAGAATTAATTAATTATCTTGAGATCTACTTATGATCGACAAGGACACCATACAAATTGTATGCATCATGGTTCATTTAATCAGATGCTCAGCCTTGAGGACTACACTGGACAAGTACTCACTCCACACAACCAAGACAGTTCATCATTTAGATATATATACATACAAGTGAAGAATGTAAGAACTGCCCCAAAGTGGAACAAGCATTCCAGCTCTACCATAGATTAGGTATCTTCCTCCAGATTTTCATGTATAACATGGAGACCTGTAAGGAAAGGGTTAGCTATTAGTCCTTACTTTTTCAACCTTATAGGACAGATTCTATCATCCTTACTCATGTATCTGGTTCCCCTACATCTCTGTATCTTTCTTGCCTCACCATCTTAGGCACTATCGGCTTTTTTAGGTTAAAATAAGTGATCATGTTTAACTATCTGCTCACCACACATCTCAACTTGCCGATGCCCAAATGGGGGTATAATTTGGGATGGTCACACAAGAACTGAAGAGATGGGATTAACTTCTCTAGTACAAATAGTATTTTCTGTTAGCTCAGCCTCCCAGTTAGTTTCTTAATAACGTAAATTCTGTCCAGCAATAAGAAAGAAGGGACACCAACTTTGTAGTTAACTCTGGGACTAAAATGACCAAAGTTCTCAAAATGAGGGACAGCTGGGAAGCACGAGGCTTGCTGCTGATGATTTTTTTTCTTCATGTAATTCATCAACAGGCCTGAAGCAATACACTGACCTCAGACTGTTCTGCATGCTAACAAAACAAAGAAATAGCCATATTTGCCAGCCAAACTAGTTCTGAAGCAGCACCAGTGGGGATTCCACTTCATGAGGGGGAGAGGGATGCAAACAGCCATCGCTTCCCACAGTACACCATGGAACTGTGCTGCAACAAGTACTCTATCCATTTCAGTATGGAGGTGTGCTTAGAGTACAGGTGATACTACTGCAGCGCACGGGCTCTGGTCCCATTCCTAGCCTGGGCACAGGTTAGAGAATTTCATCTCTTTATGGACATGGGCTGTGCGTGAACAAAATTTGGCCTAAGGTGTTTATTGTATTGATGCTCAAAGAAAAAACAGTACAGTTAGTTCTCAGAATTTAACAGCGTCATGGAACCCTGAAAAGATACCCCAATCAGTTTTCTTGCCAGGACTGTAAACAGAACACTAAAGATTTCATGCTAAAATGTCACAGAAGAGTAACAGGGGAAGATACAAGTGCGTTGCTAACAATGTAGTTAACAGAACCATGCTTTCCACTGTATATACAAAGGAAACTAAAAATCAAGTCAACATCCTTATCTCCTGGGCTTCAGCACATGCAGTATTTTTCACCTCTGGGATTAGCGCCATCAAGTCAAAAGGCTGAAGAGTCATCAGGTATGTCAGATTTTCCACTTACAAAGACTGCCTTTACAGAAGAGCAGACAAATTACAGCTATTTATCATCGGCTAAGGAATTGCAAGTCTGCAAGATTCAAGTAATACATGTAGTAAATTCAAGGATATTTACAGTTAGGAAAGTGCGCAATACCACTGGGACAGGGCAGAAGCATGAGTGAGTATACCTTATACCAAATCAATAGGAGTGGTTAAAAACAGGATAAAGAGAAACTTAAATTCCAGGTCTGTGATGCTGAGTTACTAAACTACTATATGAAAAGCAGTCAGAGGGAAGTTCCAAACAGAAAGGATTGACTGTTTGCTATATTGATTGCATTTTGTCATTGTAGTTTTTAAGCATCAGTTTCTATTTTCTTGGTGCCACCAAGTGGCAGCATTATGAATTGTCACTTTATATGGAAAGGACACCTTCAATCTAATAGTGTCAGCTCTCAGAAGACAGGCCACACACAATGCAGTGGTGGCATGTGGGAAAAAAACAAAAAACAAAAAACAAAAAAAACACCCACCCTAAGATCTGAAAACTGTTTTGGCTGGCCTGGAAAGAAACCCAAAATGAAGATATTCTATAAGTAAACCACAAACTATTGACACCCAAGACATTTACAAAGGATTTCAAAATACATATCACTAATACATGCATGTTTTTGACCATGTGAGATATATGTTGGCAAAGATAATAAGTATGTCTTATGAGTCAGAGTTAAGATTATTGCAATGTAGAGTGATATTCACTTGTCAATATTAACAGTAACAGCATATTTTAAATGAAGATATACTGACATAAGAATAGTATCTACAGGGCTAGTTAAGAATATGATGAATTCAAAGGCACTTCAGAGAGATTAGAGAGTTACAGCACAGTCATATAATCTGTGGGTTAGGGGCCATGTGTATCCCTCAAAGGAGACTGTAATAGGAAAATATGTATATTATTGGGAATGGAAAATATGTTCTCTGAATCACATGCTGGAATTCTGAAACTGAAATATTTGAATTAGCTGGGTCACTACGGCAAAGAGGCTGGGGACTTCCCTGCCAGGCTGTGGGAGCCCCACAAAGAGCTGAATAGGAGTTCAAATGGCTTTACCTGAGCCTCGGGCGAGTGTCTAGCAAAGAATGACTTCTCTCTTCCATCTCCGCCCTCATGGAGGAGATGACAAGTTCAGAACCAGCAACCAATTACAGCTCCCAGGTTCTCTGCCCCAGCCCAGTTTAGAGCAATTTAGGGGCTGCTCTAAACTGAATTAGCTGGCTATAATCTCCAAGGAATTACATACCAGCTGGAGACAGAAACACACTCCAACCTCTTTCACTCCCTGATCCCAACCCCTGGCACAGAGGGCCTGTCATATGGGAAGAGTAAGGTATAGGTGCCAGCTATGCTAATTCTGCACCCACACAAAAATCCCCCATATTGGGGGTATCCCCAGCATGGAGTTGCAGCTGGTAACTACTCCCTTTGTGCTGCCCAAGCAAAAAAGGGCAGAAAATCTGCCAAAAACAATTAAGAACATAAGAATGACCATACTGAGTCTGAACAATGGTCATGTAGTCCAACATTCTGACTTCCAACAGTGGTTAGTGCCCACTGCTTTAGAGGGAATGAACAGAATAATGGAATTCTCAAGTGATCCATCCCCCATCATCCAGCCCCAGTTTCTAGCAATCAGAGGTTTAGGGACATCTGAAGTATAGAGTTGCATCCTTGACCATTCTGGCAAATAGCTATTGATGGACCTATCCTCCATGAATTTACCTAATTCTTTTTTGAACCTTGTTATACTTTTGATCTTCACAGCTTCCCCTGGCAACCAGTCCCACAGGTTGACTGTGTGAGAACAACAACTTCCTTATGTTTGTTTTAAACCTGCTGCCTGTTAATTTCATTGGGTGACCCCTGATTCTTATGTTATATAAAGGGGTAAATAACAAGTCCTTATTCACTTGTCCCACTCTTTCTGGGACTCTGACTTTTTTGAAATAATGTTTGGCCATCAGGCTGAAAATCCTGGATATCAAGGGATTAGAGAATAAGATTGGGAATTAGGACTGTTGCTAGGTAGCTGTACAAAAAGATAGCGAATATACGAGAGAGTAGGAGAAAGCAAGAAATCTCAAGTTCTTGGAGAAAACTCTAGAAATTGTAGCAAACGAAGAATTTGAGGTAGATTTGTTATGCTGAAGCTGCAAATGCCAGTTTGAAAGGCCCTTGCATTGTGGTTAAAAAGCAGAAATGGTTATGACAAAATGGAATGTCCTTCAGAAAAGCAGTAGTGAAAGGCACATCATCCTAAAAGAGAGTGTATTAACAAAGAATGAACAGCAGGGTTGCTACCAACAGACGGATTCCCAACACATTCAACATCCGGAATGAAAAGCAGGTTGATAACATGGATAACACAGTCATCCTAATGACATGACTCCCAGAGGGAACGAAAGAGGCAGATTTACAAACAGTGAGTTGGCTCATCTCCAGCAGAAGCTAAGCACATACTCTTGTCCATCACCTACATTTTCACCAATTTTATTCCTACTATTTTGTCCCTGCCAGTGTAAAAAGCAGCACAACATGTAACACTCGTTCACAGAACCATACAGAGGTCCCTCTCGAGGATCAATGCTTTATGTCTTTATGAAATACAATAAAAAAATCTGAAAACTAGTCTGTCTGGAACTACTGGAGTTAATTTCTGAATCCACTCAGTGGATCTGTGGTTAAAGCTCTGCACTGTCAAATGAGACCTGGATCTGGATTCCAGTTTTCTGTTCTCAGCAGGCTAGCATAGGATGGGAGTACTGCACAGGCTCTGAATTCACTCCTGTACAAAGCACATGCTACTGCTCTGCTACAATTCCTGCAGCCAGAACAGATGTTAAAATTAATAGATTTTAGTTTTCATTGGCTTGAAAGGCTGCTGTAATTTGGGGCTTTTGAGGATCAGAGATGGAAGAGAGAAAACCCTTCCTTGAGTGGCACGCAGGATGTTCTGTTTAACTTCCACGTTTTTTTTTTTACAGGGTGAAGTCATGTGTGCGTACAATTCTGTTCTCCTCTAGCAATGCAAATAGCTCTATAATACAGAATTTGAAAAAACATTTACACCTATATGCGTCTTTTAGCTAGAGAAGGCAAGAAGGTCTAGTGGACTAGGAAGAAGGCTGGGAGGCAGAAACACGTCTGCTCCCTGATATGTTTGGAAAGTTAACCTGAGTCTGTTTCCCCCATGTGTCAAAAGGGGATAATTAACTTAACTTACATGGTTAATTGAGGGTTATGTTACAACAGTTCTGCAAATTCTGAGTATTATAGATAATCATTCCCAATGGTACATAAAAAATAAAAGGGATATTTACAGGAGTTATACTAGATAGAGAAGTCAAACTGCAACTCAGCATTTAGAGTGTGGTTGTGCTTCAGGTTTGAAAAGAGAACAAGTATTTGACACTCAGCATTACTGTTCAAAAACAGTCTCAGATAAGAAAACACATTTCAGTTCTCAACTACACATCATTTGCCATTTAACAGAACCTTGTTAGCACTCACTAAATTGTTGTTATTAATAGAAGACTAACATATCTTAAAAGGCATTCGATGCAGCGGGAAGATCCATACCTTGAACACGTTCCAGGAGCAGATCGACCCCTCTTCGATAAAAACTAAAGGCAGCTTCATAATCTTCTTCTTCCTCTTTCTTCAAGGCCAGCTTTATCAGTTCCCCTGCTTTCTCCAAGTAATCATGTTTGCCAAGCTTGTGTCTTAAGCTCCCAGTAAACAGACTATGGCTCTCGCTCTCCCTCTCGCCTTCAGGTTTGCTCCACTCACAATCATAAGCATTAGCACCTTGTCCTAAGGATTCTGAAGCAAGGCTGAGACCAAAAGCTCTACTGGGAGAATTTTGGTTGGATGCCATTCCATCATCTAATTCGGCAAGAGAGTCTGCATCGACTGTCAAAGAGATGAGGTCACTTTCACTGGAGAAACCTGGAAGTATGATCACAAGTGTGTACAACGAAATTAAAGTTGCTAGTATTAGTATTTCTATTAATACTCTGAGAAAAACAACAATTTATTTCTTGTTCCCACCATGTATATTCAAGTTAAGCCTCTATAACTATTTGTAGCATCTCTGGTGTAGGTCAGAAGGATTACTGACGCTCTGATTTTCCTCTACCATAAATGCCCTTCGGAATTCTCTATCACAAGACTTGCCATTCCTGTTCCATTTTGAATTTCAAGCATCGAGTACAGACTCTTCACTTAGCCTGCTTTTTGATGTACCTCATCACAAGACTTCAGGTATAGAACAGCCTTATATACCATCACTCTCTTGGGAACTCAAGATTTTTGAGCTCCCGTGGAAGAAGCCCAATTTTCCCCAAGTTGGCAAAAGGCTTCCAAAAGCAACTCTCAGCTCAAATTCCTCATAATGACAATGAGAATGCAAGGAGACTAAGCAACTAGCAGCCAATCTATACCTTCAGAGCCCACTCATTTGGGCTCCTGGAATTTACATGGCTAACCCTATTTGTGTGGACGATGCTACAAAATGAATTCAGACTGCAATTGCTTACCATTAAACAAAAAAACACAACACTTCACGTTGCTTTAAGTTAGTAAGGTTAAGTGGCCCAAGTTGTTAAATTACCAATTAGATATTTGTGACACATTGGTTTCAAATACATTTTATACATAGGCTATAATTTTTCTCTCTGCATATATCATCATGTATAAAAGGCATCAAGTTTCAACTCGAAAATATTATTTTTGGTATTTGCCTATACGGCAGATATATAAAAAAAGCTATTTCTATATTTTACCTCCACATTCTGATTGGCTGGTAAGCATCACATCATCAAGTCCACTTAAATCCTTTTGAACTAAAAAAAGGACAGAGGGGAAAGGCATAGATATATTTTTATATCACAAAATATACATTAATTTAAATATCAAGCAAAGGGAAGAAGAGACTTATTAATGCAGTCTTATCACAGATAGAGAGTTGTGTTTGAAGCAACTGCACTCAAACCTGCTTTCAAATGTATTCATTTTGGA
This sequence comes from Chelonoidis abingdonii, assembly GCF_003597395.2. Lineage (NCBI taxonomy): Eukaryota > Metazoa > Chordata > Testudines > Testudinidae > Chelonoidis > Chelonoidis abingdonii. The sequence goes on from NC_133771.1 coordinate 169,636,274, forward strand.
TTGCCAAAACTGCTACATCATAACAACTGTGGTTTTAATTCTTTCAATTCTTTGAGGCCTTAAAGGTTTAAAAAGATTAAACAGCAAAGGTGCCTATTTAGGAGAACTACATGAAGCCTCAGTACCACATTACTGTATCCAAATTCAATTGTGATGATGGCATTTAATCCCACTATAGACTATTCTGCTGCTCCACAATTCTTATGGAAATTTAAGATTTGAGGGACTTGCAAACATGCATACAATTTAACAAGACACACAAGCTTTCAATTTGGAAAACAATATTCTAGAGTAACATCCTGCACCAGATGTCTGGAATAAGCCATGAACTCGGCACTGCCAGCTGGACCGCAAATGGGAGTTTGTTTTATCATCTTGCCACACACACCCATTGAAGCAATACATGAAAGGGCAAAAGAAAATTCTGAGATAAACCCTGAAGTCTGCTGTCTTGTGCATTACCATTGCAGTCAAGATATTCTCCACACCACCAGGTAATATTTCATGACTCGGGTGGTTCTCAAACAAAAACAAATTCCTTTAGACTTTCTCCAAAGCTGTAGAGACAGAGTTGGGGGGAGAGGGAGGGAAACCCACTCATCTTCTCATGAAAAATGAGCAGAATTTTTGCCTAGAAAAGTGGTCTTTGAAGAGACTAGTTCCTTAAAGGGGAGTGAGGGGAAGAGGAGGCAGGAAGTGGAGCCACTCCCATTTGCTCTTTCATGAAAAGGCCTTGGGGAAGGCAGAGAGTGCAGGGCACCACTGTTCTTTTGCATAAGGCAAAGAGAGAAGTGGGAACAGAGTGGCATTCTAAGGGTATGTCTTCACTAGCAGCAGGACTTTAACGTGGTTGTGTAGTCCCAGCACTGTAAAACAAAAAAACTCACCACCCTCATGAGGGGAGTAGCTCCCAGTGCTGGTGCACTGTCGACACTGCCACTTTACAGCGCTGAAACTGGCAGTGCTCAGGGGGGTGTTTTTTCACATTCCTGAGTGAGAATGTTGCAGCACTGTAAAGTGGCAGTGTAGACAGGCCTAAGAGAAGCAGGAGGAGGAACTGAGAGTCTCTCTCCTGAGGGTCTTAGGCCATGGCTACACTTGCAAGTTGCAGCGCTGGTGAGGGGGTTACAGCGCTGCAACTTAGCAGGTGTCTACACTTAAAAGCTCAGCCAGCGCTGCAACTCCCTGTTTGCAGCGCTGGCTGTACACCTGGGTCCGCTCGTTTGTAGCGCAGCCAGCGCTGGTGATGCAGCGCTGGTCATCAGTGTGGCACTCACCAGCGCTGTAATTGGCCTCCAGGGTATTAGGAGGTATCCCAGCATGCCTTTTCAGCCTCTACGTCATCGCTTCGCACTCCACTGCCCTGGGCTCAGAGCCTGGAGAGGAGGGGGAGGTTGTAGAGAACCGAGAGGGAGGCTACTGAGGTGTTTGGAGACTCCCAGGAGTCATGCAGGCAGGAGCTATTTTCCAGCCAGGAAGAAGCTAGCCAGTCGCCGCCGCTGGGACTTGGTAGTGAGGAACCAGCAGAGGAGCCTGTTCCTGGTAAGAAGCTTTATTAAGGATGCAAATGTTTTGGAGCAGGGGGCTATGGCTGCCTGCAAGCATGCTAGATGTGGAATAACCCATTGATTTCCCTGTAGCTGCTCTTTGCTTTCCACAAGCCACAGAAAACCCATGGCTTCCACAGTGAAGCAACCCCACCCCACCCCCTTCCCAGGTGAGCTGCCGTGTGCAAGAGGCTCTGAGAGTAGCTGCTGTGGCAGATGTGGGTGTAGGTTCAGTGTTTATTTCCCTGTAGCTGCTCTTTGCTTTTCACAAGTCACAGAACCCCATGGCTTCCACAGTGAAGCAACCCACACCCACCCCACCCCACCCTCCCAGGTGAGCCACGTGGCAGCCCCCCTTCCACTGTGAGCCGCGTGTGGGGAAACTCGCCATCTCTATCTGCAGCTGCGGCCTCTCTGTGCTATGCTCAGAATGTGTAAATGATGCTACAAAAACTCTTAAAAACAATGGAGGCTCTGTATTACAGTTTATCTCTGTGTTTTTTTAAAGTGACCTTGAATACTGTCCATCAGTGCAGACTTCTGAAAGACTGCAAAGCTTAAGAAAAAACCAAGGAAGACTAGGAAGAGATGAAGCAGTATGAATCTGTATTCCACAGAAAATAAAAGTTGCAAGACTGGAGGATAAGGAAACCATGAAAAAGGAACAGGCTGCCAGATAATTCCTTTCTCTGCAGCCTTCTCCTCTTGCTACCAAGAAGCACAGTCAGCAGGGATGACTTAAAAAAAAGCCTCTCATTTCTTTCATGTATATTTCACTTTCCATAACTATATGAATAAAATTATTACATTGCATCATATCTGCTGTTGATTGGTTATTAATGACTGCCTTTCACGTGTGTGGGTCCGCCACTCCCTGGGGGGGGCACATTGTGTTGGTTCCACTGCTCCCTGCAGAGTTAATGCCCTGGAAAATGCAGGGCAGCAGTGGACATGGGGCTGGCTGAAGGCAGGGCAGGGCTGACTGGAGGTAGTTCTGCGCTGCCGCAGGGCAAGGATTGGGGCTGGTTGGAGACAAGGGGTGGGGCGGGCTGGCTTCAGGCAGGGCCGCAGGGGTGGCGTGCAGAGGGTTTGCAGGGCTGGAGGACAGAGGAGTGTGGGACAGTGGCTTCAGGCAGTGGGGTGCAGCAGGGGTTGACTGGAAACAGGGCAGGGGGTGCGGGCTGGGCAGAGTGTGCAGAGCTGGTGCGGCAGCAGTGCTGTGGGGCTGGCTGGCTTTGGGAGGCTGCAGGGGTGTGTGACAGGGGTGGCTGGAGCAGGACAAGGTGTTTGGCAGAGGTGGCTGTGGGCACAGGGTGCCGAGCTGGCTGCAGCGGGGGCCGGACTGGTGTGGGCAGGTCATGGGTGCAGCAGAGGCAGCTGGAACCCCAGCCCTTAAGTAGTCCCAAACCCCCTTCTACTCGGGGACCTTTTAAATAGCCGCGGGAGCGCTCGGAATGCAAGAGGGAGGGGCTCCGGCGGCTATTTGAAGACCCGGGTGGCAGAGGCAGCTGGGAGCCCCAGGACTTTTAATACCTCCCTCACTGCCCCAGGCTCGGGGGGGCTATTTAAAGGGCCAGAGTCCAGACGGGAGAGCGGGGGCTTGCCGCCTCCAGCCAGAGCCGCCGGCCTTGCCGCACTGCCGCCGGAGCGGCAAGCCCGCGTCTCTGCTCTCCCGGCTGGAGCCCCGGTCAGAGCGCGGCAAAGCCCCGCGTCTCTGCTCTCCCAGCTGGAGCCCCGGTCAGAGCTCGGCAAGCCCGCACTCCGCTCTCCCGATGGAGCCCCGGTCAGAGCTCGGCCGCCCCACGTCTCCGCTCTCCTGGCTAGAGCCCTGGTCAGAGCGCGGCAAGCTCTGCGACTCCGCTCCCCTGGCCGGAGCGCAACAAAGCCCCGCCGCCCCACTTCATGGCTGGAGCCCGGCCGAGCGCCGCAAGCCCCGCCGCCCGGCTGGAGCTCTGCTGGAAGAGCAGGGCCATGCGCGCTCCCGCCGGCGCTTCACTCAAAGGAGCGGGACCATGGAGCAGACCGCAGCCGGGACGGGGTAAGTTTAAAAAAAAAAAAAATTAAAAAGGTGCCTAAGGTGCGGGGCCCTCTTAGGCCGGGGTCCGATTGCCTGGCAGCACGGGTCGTTGGAACAGGAAGCGGAATGACCCGCACCCCTTCCGTCCCCTTCCACAACCCACAGCGACAAAATGGGACGAGGTGCTCTGTGGGATAGCTGCCCACAATGCACACTCACAACAGCGCTGCAACTGGTGCAAGTGTGGACACACTGCAGCGCTGGTCGCTGTCAGTGTGGACACACTGCAGCGCTGGCCGTACACAGCTGTACGAGCACAGCTGTAACTACCAGCGCTGCAAAACTGCCAATGTAGCCACAGCCTTAGAGCTCTGCAAAAGGGAAAGAGGGCCTGAACTCCTTACCAGGAGGGCAGGGGAGAGCAGACAATTCACTAATAAGGGAGAGAGCACATGGAGAATCCATAATTTGTGCATTTATAGGATAACCCATAATTTAGGTGCTGAGAGCCCAGAATTCATTAACTGGGGGGGTCAGTTGATTTTGTTTGGGGAAGACAGCAATTAGCTAGGAGTGTGGGTTGAAGAAGCATTATTTATGGGGTGAAGTTATGTAGATGTGGCAATATATCTTAAATAGGTGTGGTTTTAGATGAGGGGTATACAGGCCCTCCAGACCAGCAGACTTAGGTTTCTCCCCCATTGTAAAGAAAGGATATGTCTACACTGCAGAAACAGACCCACGGCAACAAGTCTTAAAGCCCAGGTCAACTAATTCAGGCTTATACTGCAGGGCTAAAACTAGCAATGTAGATGTCCCCACTTGTGCTGGAGTCCAGGCTCTACAACCTGTTGAGGGGGTGGATTTCGGACCCTGCACTCCAGCCAGAACCAGAACGTCTACACTGCTATTTTTAGTCCCACACCACCAACTCTGTGAGCCCAAGTCAGTTGATCCAGGCTCTGAGACTTGCTGCCACATGTCTTTTTTTTTTTTTTTTTTTTTTTGCAGTGTAGACATACCCACTGTCACATCTTTTCCTATTAGTGTCCTTAAAAGTGGATGGCTTAGCTATACCTGCCTGTTTAAAAATAAACACAAATGTCACAAAAGAGGAAATGATGGTTAAGATGTTAAGAAAGTTCACAAAAATAAGTGACAAGGTCACTTCTGAACTAGTCCTTAGAATATTTCCCGATTTCCAGGTGGGCGAGGCCAGGTCATGAATAGATTCATTTTGGGGGAAAGAAAAGGTGGCCGTGATAATGCACATAGAAAGAAAGACTCCCTAGGTCACTTGTCTAAAGGATTTGGCAATTGGTGTAGGAGGAGAATAACTGGGGGGGAGGGGCAGGGGGTGGGAAAGAGGTTGGTACAATGTGTATATGTACATGCTTGCAAGGTAGAGGAGGGGCCACTGCTTGTTTGGAGAGAAAGGAACATTATACATTTGCACTATGATGCAGCTAACAGGGGATGAGTACTCAAGGTTAAAAAGAATTAATGGGCCAAATTACCCTATTTGTGTACACCTCATGCAATCCCATTGAGTTCAGTGCTGTATTTGGTCCAATCTAATATTTTGCCATGGAGTGAGGTTTCAGAATTAATGTGGCATCCTATCTACCATCATGCTAGTATGAATAAGGATTATGAAGGCCATTAACCCTCATCCTTCAAGCATCAACTACTATGAAGTGATAAATAAAGTTTCAAACAATTGTCCAGGTCCAGCTGAGGAAATCTGTACTCCTCATAAGATTATGGATCAACCGCTAGATACAAGATTCCAAATTAGATGAACTGCTGGCCTGTTCTGGTGTAGGCACGCCTCTATGCAATGTAGTTTGCTGCTCGGAACGGAGTTTCAGATGCTGACTCAACCATATTGAAAGATTTCTTCATTCTTGTACATAGAACTCCATCAAATGAAGAAATCTTTATATATAAACTATATTGAAAGAAAAAAAAAAGTCTCTCTCCCCCCCTCAAGGTAGTCTGTTTCAGAAAAAAACTGTACAAAATAGATGTTGACTTTCCTGCTCTCTGAACTTTAGAAATGCTTTTTGTTAGGTTGTTCAGTCTCTCTCTATTTGTTGTTAAAATACTTTTTACCACTGGAAATGAAGCCTCCATCTCTACACCAGGTTTTGAAACACTGAAGTTAACAGAAGGCAAAATAATTAAATGAATTTAAGTACTACCTCGCCTTCACTGCAGTATCCAAGTACCTAAAGAATCATAACCAAGATTTTAAAAGGAGGGTGCTTAAAATTAGACTGTTAAAATCAGCAGCCTGACTTTTCAGAAGGGTGGAGCATCCAAAGTAGCGTGTTTAACATCACTGGGTGCTGTGGCTTCTCTGCCCTCCTGAAAACTAAGGCCTCACATTTTAGGATCTTAACGTTAGGCTCTCCCCACCTCACCTTTTTTTTTTTTTTTTTTTTTAAGATTTGGCCCATAACTAGTGCACTACACAGTTTAAAAAGGCAACCGAGAGCCTGATCATTGATCTAGCAGGGGTCATTGACAATGCCATGCAGGAAACTCAAGTTCATCTTCCAAAGCCAGGTTTGCAAGACTGCTAAGAGTCAACATTTATAGCCCCTAGGAGCTAAAGAGTCTAGAGTGAGAGAATGCTACAGATCCTTTGTAAGTAAATCCCTTCATCAGTTCCCTTTCAAAAAAGGAAGTCCTAAAATAATTTAAAGGACCAATAGTCATCCCAAGGCTGGGGGGGTGTCAGAATAGGACTCGGAAGTACTTGCATTTAACAATGTTAAACCTGCCTGAAACAGGAATACAAGTTTAGATATCTGCATAAATCAGGAGGGGAAAAAAAGTCACAGTTGAGTACTAGTACTGCCATCTAGAGGATTTGAATGTAGTTATTTCTCGTTTTCAGTGTTGGTTTTGAATTCACTGTTCTATCCCAGTAATCTGGTTAGATTATAGGCTTTAAGAAAGGACAACAACCTGGAAGCCACATTTATGCCTGACAATGTATGTCCTGTAGCTGCAAACACTATTGAAAATTACTATATCGGATTCAGAAAATATATTTCTATATTTTTTCAAGTTCGTTCACTTTGTGCATTCAACGGAATTTAGTGTCTAATCAGTTTCACAGTTTCTCCTTAACAATCAGTATATTTCTCCCTTCCTAAAAAGAGCCCTTGTAAATTTCACATGGGGAAGAAGAATGGTCCAGGGGCCAGGGCACTAGCCTAGCACTTGGGAAACATGGGCTCAGTTTCCTGCTCTGCCACAGACTTCTTATGTGACCTTAGGCAAGTCAGTCACTTAGCCTTTTCTCTGTCTCAGTTCCTCATCTGTAACATGAGGATAGTATCAGCACTTCCCTACCTCACAGAGGTGTTCTGAAGATAGCTAGATTAAAGGTCGTGAGTCACTCAGATACTATCATGGAGGCCACATAAATACCTAAAATATATAATCAAGTAGCAGAGAGATCCTGGCAAACATTTTACAAAGGAATTTTTAAAAAGAACACTCTGTGTGAAGGTTGCACATCAGAATCTGGGTTTTTGAAAAAAATAAATATCTTTTTTTTTTAAATAATCAAACAGTGCCCTTTTAAATGTTGTTACCTTTAGATATAATAGCTACCTTCAGGGGTTAAAAAGCTCAACAGTTTGTTTCCTTGTTTGGACAAGCCAAATACTCAGTCACTATTATATTAGCATCTGTAAGCTTTCAAATACTTAAAATCAACACATATATAGAATATACTATACAAGTAATTGTGAGAGCTAAACATTAAGAGATTCTAAGAACAGCCACATAACCTGCAGCCTTCTAGCACTGAAAGGATGTTTTTTTAAATTGCTTATAAAAAACCAAGAGGTCAGATTACATCACAGAAGAAACCCAACCTTCAGAACTGCAGTCAGATAAGCTGTCAATCAGGGAATCAGATAAAGGCTCTACAGGACCAATCAATTCTGAACCATCATGCACCTCACCACCCTGAAAAAAGGAGGAAAAAAATATGCATTTAACTGTTGTGTACCAGGTATAGTCTCATTATCGTACAACAGCAAAGAAGGTGGATGTGGTCAACTGGGTTTGAGAGATCTATTCAACTCTCAATTCGTTTACCTTTAAATCAGCTAGTCATTGAACTGAACTAGTTGAACAAGCTGAAATGAAGAAAATATTCTCCCTGCATTTGCTGTACAAGTTACTATTGTCAAAAGCATTTCACGTCAAAAGTCTTGTCAAAAGCATTTACTGTTGTCTGCATTTCAACAAACTCTGGTTCCAGATGCTTAGCCAGTGAATTCCCTCAGTTCAGAGATCTGACTTCTTAAAAACATGGCAGCAGACATGTATAGTAGAACCTCAGCATTACGAACATCTTGGGAATGAAGGTTGTTTGTAACTCTGAACAAGATGTTACGGCTATTCTTTTAAAACTTCACAACTGAATCTTGACTCAATACAGCTTTGAAACTTTCCCTTAATTTTTTAGTAGTTTATGTTTTATAAAGTACTGTATCTGCTCTGGGGAAGGGAGGAGGTCTCTGCTGCTGCCTGATTACATACTTCTGGTTCCAAACATGATGTGTGGTTAACTGGTCAGTTCGTAACTTTGGTGTTCATAACTCTGAGGTTCTACTGTACTGTTTAATACTATTTTTGTATTTAAATTATTTTGAAATATTATAGTAACTTTATGCCTTATCATAGATTTTAAACTGAATATACATTTTAAAAAAATCTAACTTAAAATTAAGTAAAAAAAAAAAAAAGTCTACTGATCAGACACTCAAAGTCTGGTCACTGCAGGTGGGGGAGGCAGGGAGGCACCGAGTCATTACCTGTACCAGCCCCTACTCAGGCAGGGTCACCTCCTACCTGCATCAGGCGGCTCTAGCTCCCAGTCCCAGCTCTGCAGGCAAGTCCCTCCCAACCCACGCAGGGAAGGGGGGAGAGGGGAAAAGCAGCGAGTGATGGAGGGAGGGGGAAAGAGGTACAAATAGGGGCAGGGCCTCAGGGGGAAGGGGAAGTTCCAGCATTCCTGCTAGCAACCCTAGGTATAGATGCTTTTTCTAATTTATGATGGACACTCAAGTACTTTAGATCATAATATTTATTTTTCTTAAGCAAGGGAGGGGGTTTTATTATGTGTTTTTAAACCACACAAAACCTAATCAAAACAGAAATATTTTCAAAAAATAACCCAGGCACAAAATGCAGTTGCTGCAGTGAAAGACAACAAAGTGGAACAGTCCAGCCTATTAGCAGTGTCAATACCAAAGCTGGATGTGAACTAAAATAACTATTAAAGTATTTTAAAATTCACTTTTTCATAATGTGGTAAAGGTAGAAATACCTATATTAAATATGATTTTATCTTTATATCACTATAAACACATAGGCTCTGAACTTCAGACATCCATGCAATCTCATTGATTTCAATTGGACTATTTACGTATGTAAAGTTAATCATGTACATATGTGTTTGCAGGACTGAGGACTAATAATAAAACATACATTGTAGGAAGCTTTTAGATTTATCTTCTGTAAATCAAACCTTTTAAAATGTTACTCTGCATATGGTGCTTTCAAAAGGGAAAGAACTATATGCTAAGATTTTAATATAAAAATCCCAAACAAGTTAGTCACTGTCCTAAACCATATCCTGGAGTTTGGTTACCATAAATAGTTATGCGCTGCAAAAGCTGTAGTAGTTTGCAAATGGCTTCCTACATACATTATTTGTTTTGTTACTGAACTGTATTACAATCCCTAATGACAGTCAATACTGAAAAGTTTAACTAGTTTTCCCTCGGTTCAAAGTATATTAACAGCTGCATAAAAATACAGAAATAGTTATACTTTATTATTTCCCTCCAGAGCATCTTGGATCAAATAGCATTGGTATTGCTCTGCAGACCTCCAGTATGTTTAATAAATCAATGGAAAAAAAAATCAAAGCCCTTTCCCTGAGGGTCCTACAGAATATTTTCAATTTAGAGGGGGAGGTACAGTGTCCTTGCTCGTTAAGAGCCTCACTTCCAGCTCCCAGCCAAGTCAATGGAAAGACTCCCATTCGCTTCAAAGAGAGCATCTGATCAGGCCTAAAGTCACTTCACAATTTATGGAGTAATGGAGCAGCAGCATTAAAACTTAATTTATATCGCTATTTAGACGAGGCACATCTAGATTATCACAGAAATATTAACGAACCTTAAAAAAGTCTTCAAACTGTTTGCTCTTATATAGAGCAGGAATGTTGGCAGAAAACTGCAGCAGATCCTCAGCACATTGTCTTCTTTCTTTAATCACAGACTCATCAAACCGCCCTAGAACAGAAATATGAATTGACATTTTTTAGAAATAACTAAAGTGAACATTTACTTTACAAGAAACCCTCAGAAGAGAATGCCCTGCATCTATGAAAGTCACTCAAATGCTTCAGGAGACTGTGGCAATCTTCACACTTCAGAGTCTCAACTGTCCCTAGCATCGTCGTCTGCAATACACTTAAGTAATGAAAGCTGGCAGCCATGGCAGGAATTCTTGGCTCTCGCGTTCTAAGAATATGTGAGGCAACACCCTTGATTAGCCAAGAGACACTAACATATGTCCACTGAGATCTAAAAGTAACTGATGTATTGCTCTATTTCACAAGATGCTCGTCAATGTCAGTCTTAATTATGGCCCCAATCCTGGAAGGAGCTGAGCACTTGCCACTCACTCTCCAGAAAGCATACAGGGAAAGGGTAGAGGAAGTGCTACTAAAATCCAGAAGATAGAGAGAGAATATTATGGAGATCTATTGCCATGGAAGTCCTTTATGGAGACTATAAGCAGTGTCAGAGACACCCAGCCATGTTGAAGCCATGCTGCTAGGCACCAAGGATGGTAAAGCACTAGCCTTTTCTCCAGAATAGCGCCTGGCTTCACACAGGAGGGTGTTCCTTTCCTCATGGGTTCAAGAGGATTGCAGAGCTGCGAGGCAGCACAGTCTTCAAAATTCACACTCCTTCCCTTACTGCTTCCCCATGCCATGCCCCAAATCCCTCCCACTGAAGGAGAGATTATTAACGTTCACCTTAGAGTCCCCTCCACCCCCATGACTGGGGGAAGCAGTGAAGGAATAATCTGGCCTATTAGTTACATATATACAGTGGCAACTGAACCTCACTTCCTAAAGGCTTTCATTCCAATTGTGTCACAGCTACTTTATCATGCAAAATAGATAGTTACAAAAGATAAAGGAACAAAAGTTAAGGGGACTAGACCAGAGAAAACAAAATAGATGGCGAACACTTCTGCACAGAGGAACAAGAGACTGGGAGACAAATTCAAGAAAAAGTTTCACCACAGCAGCATGGCTGTCAGAACAAGGAATAATGGTCTCAAGTTGCAATGAGGGAGGTCTAGGTTGGATATCAGGAAAAACTTTTCTCACTAGGAGGGTGGTGAAGCACTGGAGTGGGTTACCGAGGGAGGTGGTGGAATCACCGTCCTTAGAGGTTTTTAAGGTCAGGCTTGACAAAGCCCTGGCTGGGATGATTTAGCTGGAGATTGGTCCTGCTTTGAGCAGGGGGTTGGACTAGATGACCTCCTGAGGTTACCTTCCAACCCTGATATTCTATGATTCTATAAGACTGCCTGATAACACTGAAAGCTAACTTTGAAGATGACTGTAGAAAACCACATAGAACAAAAAAAGAGCAAATCTCATTTATATTAGGGACATGCAAAAAATAATAATAAAAATCCAGATAGAAAATGTCAAAATAGGATTTTTTTCAGCCTCTCTCAAATGAAGAGTTTTCATGTGGTAGTGGGGGAAAGAAAAAGCCCCTCTCCTCACACCACCAAACAGGATCAATGTCTAAGTTCACAAAAAAGTGTTTTTGGGTGTGGAGTAGTTTGTTCTTCTAAACTAACAAGGACATGATATGGAAGAATAAAAAATTCTCACCTCTGAAAAATCTCACCACTGAAAAAAAATTTCATTTATTGAAATAGCACGGTCTTACAAATCTAAACTCTAAATACAACAGACATACTGACTTTAACAAAAACCCTGCTGAAAAGACGTCAAACAGCCAGCTAAGCTGGAATCTATAACATCCACAAAAAGCACACTGCAGATTTGAATTGTCCCATTAAAAGTTTAGCAATTGCAATGCTTTTTAGTTCTTTAACCCATGCTGTCTCAGTAGGGCCACTATGAACTATAATAGTCAGAGGTCGAAATATCAGATCACGTTGGCTTGTCTGTGCACTATATATAAAGTGCACCCACTTGTATAAAGCCACTGTCACAAACACTGATCACAGTGATGGCTCTCATTTCGTACACTCCTGCCCCCCTCTTCCTCATAGTCTCAAGTTGGTATTCTTTTCAACTGCTCCTATACTTGGATGGATCAGTCTCTCATTTCTCAACCATTGCTCCTGGGGGAATTCTGCACCAAAAAGATGTAAATTTTGTGAACAATATTTTAGAATTCTGTAAAATAATGCAACATCATCCAGCTAGTTTCAATTACTTTGGTAATTTATTGACACAATACAATACAATACAATGGATGGAGAATGGGAGTGGGGAGCATTGGAGGAAATCACCAAACCCCCTCTGTCTAATAATAATGTAGCTAGTATTGACCCTTTACTTCTAGTTATTAGTCAACAAATATATGCAGCCATATGCTCAGTGTAGCATCATAGGCACTTGAAGAGCAAGTGAGGGCTAGGGACTCAAACTCACAAATTTATACTGGCTACTGACCATCTCCAAAAAAGGTCAGTAGCAAACAGTCCATGGAGCACATTTTGATAGGAAATTTTTTCAGTTCAAAAATTTAGACCAGTTCTAAAGCACTGTAAGCATTCATAAGGCTATATTGTCCTTCACAATAAAGCTCCTTTACACCACTTTGGCAACAAAAAGGAGCCTTAAAATTTTTACACCTGTTTTATACTCTGGGGGGAATTTACTAAGAACAATGGGAACAATTCACTAAGCAGGCAGGCTGCTACATTCTCCTCTGCCTGAGACAACAGAGCTCGCTGTACACAGGGCTGCCCAGAGGATTCGGGGGCCTGGGGTCTTTGGCAACAGGGGGCCCCCGCTTCAGCAGTAATTCGGCAGCGGGAGGTCCTTCCACTCCAGGACCCAAGGCAGAAAGATCCCCTGCCGCCGAAGACCTGGAGTGGAAGCAGCTCCGGGGGCCTGGGCCCCGCGAGAGTTTTCCAGGGCCCCCGGAGCGAGTGAAGGACCCTGCTCCAGGGGCCCCGAAAAACTCTCGTACGGGACCCTGCGGGGCCCAGGGCAAATTGCCCCACTTGCCCCCCCCTCTGGGTGGCCCTGGCTGTACGCCTACCTCTTCAGAAGTATCTCAAAGCCCTGCCCCTCCACACCAAGCGTGCTGCAGTTGTAAGCAAGAGGGAGTCTCTCTCTCTCTCTCTCTCACTCACACACACATACCCCAGTTCCTTTCACCCCCACCCACCCCAGGTGATGATTTATGTCTCTACCGGCTGCTCTGGATGTCCAAACTGAGCTGTCTGCACTGCCAGGGAGTGAGCACATGATCGGTCTTGTGGCTTCCTTTTACTTCCCCATCAGAAATCATTCTTCTGCGAGTAAGCAAAGAAATCTGCGGGAGCCATGAATTCTGCATACGTGCAGTGAGGAATTCCCCCAGGAGTAAACCATTAAGGGACAGATTTTCAAAAGGCCTATAGAGGCCTATCTGAATCATGAGACACCTAACCTCCCAACCTAACCTACTTCAGCACTTTTGAAAATCCCCCTAGCTGGTGATCTGAGTCCTAGTTACCTTTGAAAATCTGGCCTTAAGTGCTTTCAGACAGATTTCTTGCATGAAGCCTTCTTATGCTAAAATAATCACTGTCACTTTCACTTCTCTGCATCTCTTGGCCAAACTAAAATACAGTTTCAGACTCTTCAGGGCCAGGGCCGGCTCCAGCTTTTTTGCCGGGGGGGCGGCAACAACAACGATTGAGCTGTTGCCGAAGAGGAAGAGAGGGATTGAAGGACTCGTTGCCGAATTGCTGCCGAAGACCCGGACATCCCCGCTGCTGAATTGCTGCCGAAGACCAGGACGTCCCCGCTGCTGAATTGCTGCAGAAGACCCGGACATGCTGCCCCAATAACAGATGCAGTACCGCCCTTTTCTATTGGCTGCCCCAGGCACCTGCTTCCTTCGCTGCTGCCTGGAGCCGGCCCTGTTCAGGACTACCACCATGTCTTCTGTTTTCTCTCAAGTACTGTGCACACCCATGATGCAATATACATAAGAGTAATACTCTTATTTTGCAAATATGTGAACAGCTGTGCATAGAGATTACAATAGGTCAAAAACTAGTACCTCAAGTTATGTTCCCTTCATGTTTCATGGTTGTGCAGGAATCAAAATGAATCTCTGCAGCCAAACTGAGAATGGTCATTTCCTAGAAACAGATACTAGGATACTTTAATGGTAACAGCCACATGACAATTCAAAGAAGTTTTAACAGCTGGTTCTGTTATCAGCACTTTAAATTCCCATGGTCCATGCCAATATGTTTTTTCCTGTGAGAAGAGTGGAAAAAGTCCAGGTGAAGTACAGGAAAGCAATATGAAAGTTTCCCCAACGGGTTTCAACCTGTGATATAAACAGCACTATTGTACCAGAAAAAAAAGATACACATACTACAGCCTTTCATTTTCAAAAGTTGTGGGACTAAAGCATGAAATATAAAACATTCCAGTTCTGCAGATTTCTCAACTATTTATTTCACTAAAGGTGGAAGTGTATCTTGGCTCTTCCATTTCCACACAGTCCTTGATGCCTCAGAGTGCTCTCTTTAATTCTTTAAATGCTACAACCTGGGACTCTGTACAAGTTTAATATTTTCTGTACAGAAAATAAGAGCAGCTGTAACAATTGATAAAGCTCATTTGAAAACTGCATCATTTGCTATTCCTTGTACTAAAATGACAACCTTTTTTAAAATATACACACATTTTCAGAAGTCAGCAGCTAATGGCAGTGCTAACAAATAACCAGTTTAAAGGCTACCACAAAGGGGACAAAAATCATATGATGGAAGGAAGAATATAACAAAGCATTAATTGCTAATGTAGAGTAAGAGGAAAAGGAATTACTATACAAATGGGACTGATCTTGCAGTTCAAAATAAAAACACACTTCATGAAAATAAAATGAATATGTGCAACAATTCAAAATATACCAACATTTTACTTTATCCTCCACTAAACAAGCAACCATACCTGATCTTCTGAAGAAAGATGCCCTGAATAATTTTAAGAAATGCCTCAACTGGAATAAAAGGCAGCTTCATCCATTTTTTCTCCTTTTTAGCTTTCCCATAAGTTATCATTTTAACTTGTTATACATTACCTCTTTTCCTGTGCTTTTCTGTTGCTTTTATTTCAAATGTGATTATTTTTATTTTTTTAAAGAAAGGCTCTTTGTACAAGAAGTGAAAAATAACTACACTGAATACTTTTGTAGATTCTCTCCCCTTACATTCTATACTGTAGCCACTTGTGTGTGTATAAAACAATAGAATAAGGGTGTCTTTCAGAAGAGATTTCACCCACAATTCTACTCCAGCTCACAGGGCTTGAGCAAGATTGGTTAGCCTCAGATTTAAAATTTCCATCCATTTTAATTACTTTTAAAATCTCTCTCAAGATCTCTTAGTTTCTCTTTTGGGTATCTTACCCTATACTGCTTTATATAGGCATCTCTTCTCCTCTCCACTCCTAGAGCATATCTCTGTTTTCAATTTAAATCTTGGACAGCATGTATCAGCTTTGAAAGCGGCTTGGACAATGATCATGCTCCTCTGTAAATCAGATATAAAATCGACTCAAGATTAGATTGATAATATATTCTCCACTTAACTATGCAGCATGCAAGTGCTGACATGGCACTGATATTCACCCCAGATCTAATTTCACAGTAAGCAAAATAAAAACAAAGTTGAATGCTATTCAGTCTCAGCTTTGGAAGAGAGCCAAAGCCCTCTGTGTACTTCAGGGGGCTCTACGCAGGCATCCATAAAATCCACATCACAACTCAATTTTCTTGCAATCACTTACATGTTTCACATCCACTATTAGTTATCTGAAGGAAACACCATTTTGTGTTAAATGCAACAGAACCAGGTAATACATAGTGACACCTATAATTAGGGTCTTATAATGAAGAGTGCAAAGTAATCTTGATTTCAGTTGCTTATAAAAGACTTTGCAACTTTAACTATTCAGGCTGAACTTTTTCAAGCTGGGCATCTGCCTCAAAATTAGTTTTATCTGGATAGTTTTAGCTGAACCATTCTCTGAATAAGACAGGGGCTCCATGTGACAAAAATATAGTATATGATCATGTAATTAAAGTCTATTATAACATACGTGCACAAGGGGGCCCAAATTAAGATCCAACAGGCAATTTTAAGTGCTTGACTCTGCAACCTTAGCGTTCCTTTAACATAGGTTTTCGTATGCAACAGTAAGTAGAGGATAGAGAAAATGAGCAATGTATCTTGAAAAGACAAAAAACTAATGTATGGGGTAGTTCTGCCAAGAGACATGCTTAAGGAATAAAGCCCAGTTCTATGGTCATTGCGAGTGGAGACCTCTCATTGAAGTTTACAGGATTTTTGAGCACAAAGCAAGGTCTGACTCATATATAATCACTGTGGAGAGACCACCAAAAAGCTCCTAGAACTATTATAATAACCAGGCCCCTTAAAGTATTTGTTAGCATTGAATGAGTATCCTGAAGTGATACCTCAATGAATTCAAAACATTAATAAGAGTGACATTTTTACTTTCAGTCTATGCACATTTTAAAATGTCCAGTTTTAGACTGTTCTTAACTGAGAAGTTAAGTATTTATAGGGTGCTATAAACACAGGTATGGTGAAGAGATGTTAGTATTGCCATTGAATTAAAGTTATTTTTGGGGGGGGAAAAAAAAATCCTTAAATTTAGAATTTTCAGTTGGGAACACTGAGCGTTAGCTTTGACAATTTGAAATTTGGCGAAAGTGGTTTATTCACTTTTAATCTTAAAAAACCAAATTAAAATGGTCAAAATAATTTCATTTTAAAAATTATAGACACATATCCATACAAGTGTTTGCTAGGTACTCCATATAGGGATAAGTAAAGTGCCTAGTACTGGCAATATCCTGCACTACTATTCTCAACCATTCCTAAATACCACATGCACAATATCTCTTAGAAAGAGAATTAGTGGAATAAGAGGCCACAGCCCCATTTTGTCTTGCTGAGCATAAAGCTCTCTGAAACAAGACGACTCTAATTAAAAAAATAGATCTGAACAGCTTTGGATTTTCCACATAAATGTGTAAGTAAACAAAATTTTTCACAATGATTATTGTGGCATAAGGCGCAAAAACCAGGAATATCTCTAAAGAATTTGAGAGAGGGCGGTTCCTATTGCAATTAGGTTCAGAGTCAACTATGTAATATGTATGGGATGAAAAGGTTTATTTTTAATCATGTGTTTTGGGGTACAAGCTACAGAGCCTATTCTCCCTTTGATGTTTTAAAGGTAATAGGAGTGGTATTCACTTACTGAGAAGCGTGTTTTTAGTACCTGCTATGAGAAACCTACAGTAAAAATGGTTATGGTAAAGGTTATGACAAAAAACACAAGCAATTCTACACTGAGGAAGACATCCAGGACAAACCCATTCCTCTTTAAAATGGAGCACATTAATCCACTTTAAAATCTTAACATTACATTTCTTGTTGGGAGTAAAAGTTTTCAACTT
Source organism: Chelonoidis abingdonii (assembly GCF_003597395.2). Lineage (NCBI taxonomy): Eukaryota > Metazoa > Chordata > Testudines > Testudinidae > Chelonoidis > Chelonoidis abingdonii. The sequence continues at coordinate 169,653,664 of NC_133771.1, forward strand.
TTTTGGGATTTATTATAATTATACCCTTTATTCCAATGCAACCTCCAATACCTGGAGTTGTTCTACTTTATTAGAAGTCCATTTGATTTCACTTTTAAAGCTTGATCACCTACGTCAAAAGTTAATTCACAAATTCTTCTTATAAAAATAATTCTTCAAGGAAACACATTTATAAACGGTTTCTACTTAACTCACATTTTCTGGAGCGTTTCCTCTTCTCATTTTTATTACTAAGGACAATAGTATAAAGATCTGTGTTCCTAAGAGCTAGTTAGTTCTTGCTACTTATTCTTCACCTGAAGTTATAATCCTCTGATGCAATAACCAGTTGCTCTAGGTATAATTGTGATGTCAAAAACATAATTAGATAAAACTGGGAATGTAGATTACATTTCCTAAGAGACAAAAATCCTTTCCTTCACTAAATAATTTAATAATTTAATATAAAATGATCATTAAAAATTACAACCATCTTTTTGGTGTAAGAACAAGTGTAATTATTTTCTTTTGTAGCCGACAGCAGACAAGTGTTAGTCACATAGCCAATATTAGTTATAGATTGCAAACGCTTCAGAACAGGGACCTCATGTTTTTATGCCTTTAAAGTGTAACGTACATCCATAAACATTCAAAGCACATAGTTCTTTAACTGAAAGCAAATAAGAGCAGTCAGTCTATGTTATTTGATTCCTTCAGTACAAGTCAATAACTTTAAAACCATGGAACTGTGATTCACCCATATCTCATTAAGATCCTCATAATGAGACAAAGAGTTGACTATTAAAACCAAAATAAGTTTTAGCAGTAGCATGTATAAAGGCGTGGCTGGCAGCTCCAGAATGAGATGTATTTACGACTTGTTACCTAATATCAAACAGTTTTAGCAATTCAAAAAGGAGTGCTTACCAAACACTATTGCTTTGGCAAAAGGCGGAAACAATTCTGTATGCTTGTATACGTTTTTATGAATTTGCCAGAGATCTTTATGCAGTTTCTTAAAGTCACTGTACCTCTTCCAAACGACTATCTGAAGCAGAATGGGGAAAAAAAGCATGAATGAGTTTAATAGTTCACATTGGGGTAACTTTGCTAAGTGTGGCTGAAAGTGAGAGCAGTTTATCATAATCGCACTATGTCATCCAAAAAGAGTTGCCAACAAACTAAGAAAATCAAGACGCTAAACAGATTCTAATCAGTACTGTTGGTGGCTTCTTTTAACAGCTAGCTTAGCAAGTTTCTCCATAGGGGAAAAAATTAGGCAGTAAAACCTACCTATGGCGCACTGCATTGTGCGCTGATACAAGCGCCTCTGGTGAGTGCATGCAGCATCACCGCAAGGAGTCAAGTGCGCAAGTGCACAAGCGATACACAAACTGCAGTGTCTTTTTGCCGGCACAAGTTCGCTGGTATACGTTAGTAACGTAGGCACGCTCTTTGTAGTTGTCAGGTCTCAGGAGAACAAAGCAAGGAATCTAGGACTTCCTGAGGCAGAGGATTCCCTGGCCTAAATTTTCAGAAGTGACTAATAATTATGGATGCCTCAAGTTTTTCAGTGCTCAATCCAAGCTACCACAAAAGGTGTCAAATTTGATAGGGTGGCTGATGAGCACTGTTTTATATATAATCCCAGAACCACCACATAAAACTGCTCAAGAAAATGAAAAGTCCATGATCATTAAGTTATAGGAATGTTGGCACTGGGATAGTATACTAAAGGATTGCAGGAAAAAAAAAAGCACAAGATCCAGTTTCACTCTAACAAAATATTGTTTTTCACTGATGCAAGTGATCTCACACTAGCCAAGAGGAGAGAATTAATACATCTAAAACACCTTGCAAAGCAAAGGATTCAAGGTTACCCTGTCATCCTCTGACAAGCTCAAGGAAATGAAGCCTCTCAAGGATGCTACCTCAGCAAAGCTAACAAGGTACCCATTCGGATATATGCTGGAGATGCATCTGATTTGGAGGGTGGATACAAACTGCAATCTGAGGACTAGAAAAGTACAGTAAAGGGTATTTGGTGAGAGCGTGAATACATTGTTAGTTATAGTTAGGCTTGGAAGGATCAGATTTTTAAAGGTACATGTCAGTAAACAATTATACCATACACACACAAACCGATGAAAAAATATTTCCACTAATAATAATCAAAATTTACAGATAGGCAAAGTAAGAAAAATGCTGCTTGAAAATGTAGAGTCAAAATCCAGTGATCTAGACTAAAAAATAAATAGCAAAAACAGGTATGATTTGATTTAAGGATATTTACTTTGTATATTTTGATATGTGATGTTGACCACTTGTGTTTTAATCGTTTATAAAGCTTTAATTTTGACTCTCTATGTTTTCTGTCATCAAATAATTGTCAGCACTCCCCATAATTTCTGTAAATGTAAAAATAGAAAAAATGCTTAAGCACTGATAGATAGATAGATAGATAGATTGATAGATAGATAGATATAAAATTCTGTGAAGACTAAATAGTTCTGATGTGATAGGCTGTTTGTCATGGTTAAAATAATTTGAGCACTAGTAACTGTTTTTCACTCCTTCCGTCCACAATAAACATTGGTTTCTCCACCTGAGCCGGACACACACACACAATTACCATTACCCCTTTAGTCCTTCTGCACACCCGATTATCTCCCCTCCCTCTCCCCACAGTAGTAGATGGAGGTGCTTGATGTAGGAGTTGGTTGTGCTGGGAGAAGGTAAAGGATTACATCCAGAAGGGTTGTTAAAAGGAGAGATGGAAGGCTGCAAGGTGAGGGAAGCAGACTGAAGGCTGTGGAGGATGGCCCATGAACAGCAGTAGTTGTAGCAATGTTAATGTTATGAGTGGAGGAAATATGTATTGTAAAGTGGCTCAACTTTTCTGGGTTTGCGTCAGGGGTGCTACATGCCTAACTGCTTCACAACAAAGTAGGTGCATTTATTTTCTAGGGTTTTAAAAATGATTAATGGTCATAAGTATAGACCCTATTAGGGGGTGACGATAGAAGAGCAGCTGCCTATAGTCCTTCAATGACTGTACATAAATCTCTCTCTGTTATGGGATAAAAATCTGATAAAAAAGCTCCTGACGGAGGCTGGGTGCACACCTGGCCACTAGACAGGCTTGTGTGCACTGTGCTTAAATTTTCAGTTATAACATCAATAATAGCTAAAAGTGATCCCAACTCTAGCATCTGAAAACTAAGATCTACTCAGGAGCCACCCTTTCACTAAATTTTGTATAGACTATTTTTAAAATAGTCAACAATAAAAGTAGGACTCCCGAAGAAAAATTTCAGCCAGAGCTCATATTCAGGAAGACGTCCTATTAAAAACATACGAGAGAAACCAAGCAAAAAACTACACATAAAATCCAGAGCGTACATAAGAACTTACACTGTATGAAGTTCCACAACAACTGGCTTTTAGAGAAAAAGCAAGATTTTAAACTAGGGGTGTCAATTAATCACAGTTAACTCACGTGATTAACTCAAAAAAAATTAATCATGATTAATTGCAGTTTTAATCACACTGTTAAACAATAGAATACCAACTGAAATGTATTAAATATTATTGGATGTTTTTCTACATTTCAAATATATTGTTTTCAATTACAACACAGAATAAAAAGTGTACAGTGCTCACTTTATATTATTTTTGATTATTTTTACAGTGCAAATATTTGTAAACAAAATAGTATTTTTCAATACACCTCATACAAGTACTGTAGTGCAATCTCTTTACCGTGAAAGTGCAACTTACAAACGTAGATTTTTTTGGTTAGATAACTGCACTCAAAAACAAAACATTGTAAAACTTTAGAGCCTCAGCCCCACTTTTTGTTCAGCCAATTGCTAAGATGAACAAGTTTGTTTACATTTACGAGAGATAATGTTGCCAACTTCTTATTTACAATGTCACCTGAAAGTTAGAACAGGCGTTCACATGGAACTTTTTTAGCCAAGGTATTTACATGCCAGATATGCTAAACATTCATATGGTCCTTCATGCTTCGGCCACCATTCCGGAGGACATGCTTCCATGCTGATGATGCTCATTAAAAAAAATTATGCTTAATTAAATTTGTGACTGAACTCCTTGGGGGAGAATTGTATGTCTCTGGCTCTGTTTTACCCACATTCTGCCGTATATTTCATGTTATAATAGTCTCGGATGATGACTCAGCACACATTGTTCATTTTAAGAACACTTTTGCTGCAGATTTGATAAAAGGCAAAGAAGATATCAATGTGAGATTTCTAAAGACAGGTACAGCACTCAACCCAAGGTTTAAGAATCTGAAGTGCCATCCAAAAATCAGAGGGATGAGGTGTGGTTCATAATCTCCCCCCAACTCATCACTGACGGCGAAGCTGTAATATGCTACCTTAGCTATTTGGTTTTGAATTATTAAGACAAAAGACAGATGGACACAAAAAAGGTTTGCTTCATTTCTTTGACAAAACACACAGGAATGACTAAATTAAGTAAAAAAGATATTTCAAAAATTAGTAATGAGAACATGAAATAAAACTTTCACAAATGTAAATGTGTTACCTCCTGGACTTCCTCTGGATTTCTTCTTGAAACAATCTGAAAAACAAAACAAATACCTGATCAGTGTCTGAATTTCTGTTTGCAGAGTTAAAAGAGGAACATACTGTGATCTGTTGCTGATAAAAAGAACCACACAGAAGGTGTGTATCTTTTTCAATTGGCATTCAGCAATTTTAAGTTAGTTTAGTGAAGTTCAACCTATGAAAATATAAAATAGAACAAGAGACAAAATATTTAGTAACAAAGCTAATTGCCATGTTAGAAACTAGCAAATATATTACAAAACAGATAAACTTATGCCCTCTTCTAGGGGCTACATCCCCAACCAAGTTTCTTATTAGGGACCACTTAGAACTGGGACACATATAGACCATCTTCCCATCATTCTTCCAATTCTTTCCTGAAGGAACTGTTCTTAGAAATACAAGAGGAAAGTAACATTAATGTAATAGGTATGGCTTAGTTACAGCTATCCATTTTGAATCCAGATTGCACACAAACTCAGCCTGCGTGGGTTTTGTATTTTTTAGGACAAAATCTCCCCATGCTACCCAAAGCCCCCACTGCTCAGTTCTCTACAGATCACTTTGCATTTTGATTTTGTCCTCATGTGTATTTGCTACCTATCACGTTAGTGTTTTCTGCACATTTGATCACACTGACTTTACCCCAAAGAAATACCTGATAAAGACAGACAGGTATGGCAGCACAGGGCAAAGATGGTTTTGGTGTTTTTAAAGAAGAAATATATATTATATTGGTCAAGAGAGCCTCTAGAATGCCTGAGTTCTGCACTGGATTTACAAATAGCAATAAAGTCCATTGCTCAGACTGAAAGCTTGTCTGCACACATGCAAACCAAACTAAGTCAGCTTTAATTCACGCTGTAAATCAGTGTATGGACAATTTCATTCGAAATAAGACTGTCCATACACTGACATGCACTGAGATACTTAAAGGTGGGAATTAAAGCAGACTTCATTTGGTTTGCTTGTGTGTAAGACAAGCCCTGAACTGCAGTGTTGTTTCTGTCTCAGAGGTAAAGCACATTACTCACGAGTGCTCCAGACCATAGGCCACCTAAAAACGGCTCCTCTAAGCTACATGGAGGGTTCACAGTGCTGTAGCTAGACTGCTGTCATCTCCCCGCTCCCCACCCCACCTCCCCCAGTTTTATTAGATTTACTCTTCTAAATTTTCCTTATGGTTTTCAAGAATCTCTGTGACTTAATGCTAAACATTCATATGCTAAACCATTCCCCCTCCCTCCCCCTCCATGTTTCCCTAACTTCAGCCTACTGCCCAACCCAAGGGCGGCTCTAGCTTTTTTGCTGCCCCAAGCACGGCAGTCAGGCAGCCTTCAGCTGTTTGCCTGCGGGAGGTCCCCTGTCCCACGGATTCGGCATACTCGCCACCAAATTGCCACCAAATCCGCAGGACTGGCAGACCTCCTGCAGGCAAGCCGCCAAAGGCTGCCTGACTGCTGTTCTTGAAGGGACCAGCAGGCCGCCCCCCGTGGCTTGCCGCTGCAGGCATATGCTTGGTGCACTGGTGCCTAGAGCCATCGCTGGCCCAACCTCACTGTAGTGTTCCCATTCATCCTCCATGTGGTTTCTGGAGGGTCTAGACTGAGGAGAAAAGGGTTATTTTTCCATTATTCTACCCCATCACCCTGAAACTCACTTCGTTCAAACTGCACCTTAAAAAACTCTCCTGTGGCAGTTTTGCCTACAGTTGACAAAACCCTACTCACTTTTTCCCTTGCTGTGATTAGTCTGAAGGGCTACTTGCCTCTTTACCACAGTTATGTTTCAGCTCTTCTTTTTCACTCTACTTTCATCTTTGTTTCTGTCTAGAGTCCATATAGCTAGTTCATAAAGAGTGTCTATTCTCTCTCTCTGGTGAGACTTTTACAACACTTCATAGGCAGACCATGTGGAGGCATGCGTGGCGGCAACTTAAACAATCTTTACACATCACAAAAGGAGCAGTAAATGGCATAAACTTTTTTATTTTGCATTTCACCTTTCAGTAAAGCCCTGCAACAGTTTTGTGAGGTTACAGTAGATAAGTTACTCAAATGGGTAAAGAGGGACCTAGAGCAATGCATGTAAGGGGGGGAAGGGATAGCTCAGGGGTTTGAGCATTAGCCTGCTAAACCCAGGGTTGTAAGCTCAATCCTTGAGGGGGCCACCTAAGGATCTGGGGCAAAATCAGTACCTGGCCCTCCTAGTGAAGGCAGGGGGCTGGACTCAATGACCTTTCAAGGTCCCTTCCAGCTCTATGAGATAGGTATATCTCAAATTATTATTATACAACAAGCTAGTGAGGGTCAGGAATAGGACCCAGATGTTTCAGCATTCCTTCTTCTGCAGATTACACCATCTACCATATCTATCACCCAGTTCCATCTGCTAGTCATTGTATAGTACACCTCTACCTCAATATAACACTGTCCTCGGGAGCCAAAAAAATCTTACTGCGTTATAGGTGAAACCGTGTTATATTGAACTTGATTTGATCCGCGGGAGTGCGCAGTCTCATCCCCCCAGGGCGCTGCTTTACCACATTATATCCGAATTCATGTTATATCAGGTTGCATTATATCGGGGTAGAGGTGTAATTATTTATTCATATGCTGAACTAATTTGTTCTCCATAGCTTTTTCATGAAAGTCAGCACAGGCCAGAAACCTTTACAGAGTTCCTTCATTTTAATCAATCCTATCATCAATTCAGACAGTTGGCATGTGAGAACATGGGTTAACAACCCCATAAATCTCAAGCTCTAGGAAGATAAAAAATTGCACAGAAAAATCTTAGAGTGGAATGAGGCAATCAGCATTGTTTGTAAACCCTTAATGCAAGCAGCTTTCCTCCACAAAAATCAATAGGATATCAAAAGATGGCAAACATGCATATACAAACTGATCAATGCATACCTGATACTGTACGTTCTGGAAACAACAATCATAAAACAGGACTATAGCGATCTCCCTTTGTTACTTAACAAGATGGTCAGAGTACCCCATGTTTCTGTCTGCTCTGCAGACATTCAGCATTAATAAATAGTTTATTATTTAAAAAATCTGCTAATTTTTAAAATCTCTCGTAATACTACTGTCAAGGTCTTAATCCCACTTTGAACTTTAGCGTCCAGAAAGTGGGGACCTGCATGTACCCCTCTAAACTTAATTCCTAGCTTAAATCTGATAATGCTGCCACCAACCAAAATATAGTGTTTGGTACACTTTCTGTCCCCCATAAACCTTCCCTGGGGAACCCAAGACCCAAATCCCTTGGGTCTTAAAACAAAGAGGAATAAACCATTCCCCCTTCTGATTTCCCCTCCTGGGTTACCCTGAGAGATAGTGTGATTCAACTCCTTGATCTTAACACAGAGAGGAATTCACCTTCCCGCTCCTCCTTTCCCACCAATCCCCTGGTGAGGTCAGACCCAGTCCCCTTGGGTCTTACACAAGGAAAAAGTCAATCAGGTTCTTAAAAAGAAAAGCTTTTAATTAAAGAAAGAAAAAGTAAAAATTATCTCTGTAAAATCAAGATGGAAAATGTTTACAGGGTTTCAGCTTTACATAGACCAGAGGGACTCCCTCCCCCCTAGCCTAAGTATAAGTTACAGCAGAGGTAAAATATCCTTCCAGCAAAACACACATTTGCAAATAAAGAAAACACACAACAACACTATTCCACCTTCTAGCTATTACTTACTATGTTGAACATGAGAGACTGTTTCAGAAAGATTGGAGAAAACTGGTTGCACCTCTGGCTCCTCTTAATCCCAAGAGAGAACAAAGAACAACCCAAAAAGCACAAACAGAGACTTCCCTCCACCAAGATTTGAAAGTATCTTGCCCCCTGATTGGTCCTTTGGTCAGGTGTCAGCCAGGTTCACTGAGCTTGTTAACCCTTTACAGGTAAAAGAGACATTAACCCTTAACTATCTGTTTATGACAACTACATTGGATAGTATCCTCTTGTGGTGCCTTTTTTTTTTTTTAATCCTTTCTTATCTTTTCTTGGACTGTTGGAAATGAATACAGGAACTGTAATGTTTCTCTAACTTTGCAGATGCATGTACTGTCTTTCACAGTACAAAAGTTTAAATATATTATCTAGAATTCACATCTTACATACATTTTCCACATTGTGCCAGTCTTGCTAAAAAATAAAAGGAATTTTTTCAGGCCTTCCACACTGTTAAACTAGCTTTCTTTAAAATCATCTCCTAAGGATAGACCTTAAGAAAAAAGTTTCCCAAAGTTGGCCCAGCTTAGCATTCAGAAAAGTCTCCGATGAGATCTGTGCATTTGGTTTAGCTGTTCAGGACACTTTCAACATGCAACTCTCCTACTCACGAATATTAAAGTGATATTTTATATTTGACAGTAAATTTCTCTTAACCCATTAAACCAGTTTTACAGATGATTCACAAATACAGAATCAAAAGAAATCGGAGATCTTTAGTAGAATGTGCTGAATACTCGAAATAGCTAGCATAAGAAGGGTATTCAGTACACTGGGCAGGTCAACCTTACTTTTTTCCAGGCAGTCCCCCAAAGCTGCAGATCACCAGTTCACGGTATGAGTGACACAGCCCCAGCAAGCACTGTGGTAGTGAGGTCATATCAACCATGGAGCCAGCCAACTGCAGGGATGGGAGGGAGAAAACAAAAAGTGGTGGGGTCAGACAACTGCCTTAAACAAAATATTGTTACATAGTTTTGAACAGCTTCTTTTAATATTCTCCACTGTCAAGTTTTTACCCCCAGCCCAGTTATTATTACATGTCCAATTAGAGTATAAGCCCTTTAGAGGCAAGAGCTGTGAACATTTCTGTGTTTGTGAAATCCCAAGCACAATGTTTGGGCACAATGAATAATATTTTATCACCTCTGGGCTATAAGATATTAAAATACTTTGAAGAACTAATATTCTGGGTTTTTAAATAAGAAAAATCTGAATTACTCTGTCCATCAGCAAATTGTGTGACCCTGCCACATGTCACTTGGAGCAGAAGCTGAGAACCTGCAACTTCAGGGACCTGATAAAATGTTGACATTCCCCATGACTTAAATACAACTTTCTTTCCGATTTGGAGAATTCAGCACATGTACTACAGCTGTGTGATGCTGTATTTCAAATGAATATAAACAATGCAGAATACAAAAATCAGATAAATACAAGACTGGGTTCTATTGTCCTAGCTAAAGGGGCATTGCTTTCAGTTTCACTGATTAAATTAAACCACTATATTGACCTCTTGGAATAAGCCTGTGAACGGAGTTCATCACGATGAGATATGGAAAAACTAAATACCCTATCTTCCATGCCTCTGTCCCATGACAAACTTCTTTAGCACTGAACCTACAGGGGGGAAAAGTGTTTTTCTCACTAACTCAATAAAAAAAACACAATGTTTTATTTCACTTTAATTAGTGTTTAAACATCTTACATTATCCTATGATGGAATAATGAATAATATTTTGTTCTAGATATGATACAAGTTGTCTATGATCTTACAGTTAATGCAGAAAATGGACATGGAGACAGATAGCCTGAGAGCTATGTTTATTTATATATCTACATTCTACATAGATAACTTTTTAGATCCTCCTCTAAAAGAGAGGGTATGTGCAAATATGGACAGCTTGCACAGGCAGAAAATTTACAGCAACAGTGATTGTGAAAGGACATGTCACTTCAATAAAACTTCTATAACACTTCCTATCTGAGGACCTCAAAATGAATGAACTGAACTCACAAGACCCTCCCACCCACTGCTATGCAGCATTAGTCTCATTTGTGAAAAAAAGAGGGTGGAGGTACAAAGAAGGTAAGAGGCTTGCCCAAGGGGACCCAAGAAGCCTTTGGCAAAACTAGGAACAGAAACCACGTCTCCTAATTTCCAGTTTTTTGCTTCCAACGCAAGACCATCCTCCCCTTCTACTAGAGCCAGATTCTGCTGCCTCACTCAGATTGAGTAATACCTTGTTCTATAATTAGTTCCACTGATACTCCTCAGTGACTAAACAGTCATTGGGCCACAGGAAGAGAGAAAATTACTACATAGTCCAGTGTTTAGGACACTCACCCAGGAGATGGAAGACACAGAGTCCAGTCCCCCTGCTCCAGTTGCTCTTCATTATTTATCCACAGTGGATTAGCTTCAACAGGAAAGACTGAAGGAAGCCCACATCAGAATATGCCATAGCTAGCTGGTTAGAACAGTGTTCTGAGAAGCAGGAGACCTATGTTCAAATCCTGTCTCCCTCTTGGTCAGACAGGACAGAATTGAGCCTGTCTTCCCCATCACAGGTGAGTGCTTGAACTGGGCTATAAGGTGGGCACTGCTGCCTCTGGCCATTTTGTGTACAGCATGACAGAAGTCTTAACTCATTCTGACAAGAAATGTCTTATTGCATGAGCCATCTGATTCCCAGAGAGGGGTTCCCATTCATGGAGCACTGTGCAGAGAGAGGCATCTCGCTGTAGCCTGGACTTAGGTACCTATCTCTGGGAGGGAACAGGGCTTAGGATATACCACTCTCATTGCTGCCATTGGCTAGCTCAGGCAGCTCACCGCCTAGTGCGCTGGCTTTCTGGATCCTGTTCTAAGGCACCTTCCCTCCTCCCCCCGCAGTGTATAGGAGCCTAGATGCCTAACTGAGGTTTTGCAAGTCATAGCGTTGTTCCTGTGATTTTCTAGGCACCTAAAAGTTAGGTACCATGCCATTAACGTTGCAACACCTAAGACCCTTTGTGGATCCCACTCTTACTCCCTATCTGTCCATTACAGAGCTTCTTGCATCTTCCTCAGAACTGTGATTCTGGTCACTGTCAGGTACAGGATCCTGTGTTAGATGGACTTCTGGACTGGTCCACTATTGCAGTTTTAACGCAGCTAACAACTTCTAGCACAGCATTAACAGTTCCATCAGACAGAACAACTATTTTCTGTCACTAAGCAGCATTACATTACCAGACTTAAGATGCTATCAAAACATCTGTGTAAGTCAGAAACTCAACAACAGAAACCAACACTGCCTCATAGCTTCTAACAGATGATGTACAATAAACACACACAAAAAAATCAATAATTACTGCATGTACACTAAAGTCCAAACATTCAGGTTACCAGTCTGTCAGGTTAGGGCAAGTCTAAAGTACACTTATGAAGGTATTTAATACTTTTTGCAACACCAGCACATTTGGCCTTGTGCAGTGCTTAATTTGTGCCAGGGCTTAGCACTTCTGAGCTAGGCAGTTCATAGCCCCGGCATCTCCGGCTTTGCAGTTCAGTTATTAGAGTAAAAAAATTACTTAAGTCCCAGCACCTCTTTCATTATAAATTAAGCAGTGGTCTTGTGTAGCGTACACTTTGGAGACATTTATCCAAACAGAGCCTTCCCTCTAGTTTTACTTTATAAAATAATTACAGGATAGAGAAATTCAAACTAAATTAATCAGCTTCAAGTGCCACTGAGGAAATGTTAAGCAGACCTGCAGTCTCTAATTAATTTGGAAGAGGGAGGGGCTGTCATATGAAGACATTCATTTTGAAGACATCTTCTGAAGTCTGACCCTCAGTGGACCAAGCTTTTTTTGTTTGTTTGTTTTAAATAAAATAAAAACCACCTTCATTTAAAGTACCCCAGCTTGAGACACAGCAGGCCTGGGTTTTTAGTGGCCTAGTAAAACCAGACGAGCATGAGACAATGTTCTTTAGGCTGGACAGGGCATTCTCTAGTTTCAGGGTTTTAAACTGTTGGGATAATCTGCATGGTGGAATATTACTGAAGTGGACTCAAATCCTTGACTTAATACTTACGAAAAAATTAAGATGAGTATACAGCAAAGTGGAGGCAATACAGGCTGAGTTATAGCAAGTATCAAATTTTAAATGTCTCTCTGACATATAGAATTCATCTCCTCCCAATCCCCTGACAAAGACCCTGTAAAGCAAACTTCCTTATGAAGAGGACTCATTCATTCATTCCTCCCATCTCCTCTCCTCACCCATCCATCCCCGTCACAAGTGAGACTTGCAGCAGATCGGAATGAAGCTGGACGGGTGTGCTGGGGATGCTAAGAACCTGTCCCACATCTGGACAGGTAGATGGGTGAAGTGAAGGGAAGATGTTCTTTCTCATCCTCCTCTCATTTGGGAACAGATAGGAGGCAGGAGATAGTAAGGTGGGTATGCTCTTTGATGAGCCCCCCCACACATGCAAGTCTAGGATAAGGAATAGGGATGATCTCTGCTCTAGCCACCCACACCCTTCCTTGCACAAGGGCAGGTCTGAGAAGCTTCATCTGGGTCGTGGGCCTTCCACAAGGAGAAGCTCTGTGATGGGGTGGATGCTTTCTTCCCGAGGCTACCTTCACAGAAGCAGGTCCGGGATTGGGGGAAGGGAGAACTGCTCCCTCCCCCCACCCCCATTCACAGGGGCAAGTCCAGGATTGGCGAGGAGGCGGGAAGGATTCTCTCTGTTCCCCCATCCCCATTCACGGCGGCAGATGGGGGGAGGCGCAGACGGCTGCTCTCTGCCCCCATTCACAGGGGCAGAAGGGGATTGGGTAGGGGGAGGGATGCTCTCTGTCCCCGTCCCCCCCCCCCCTTCACAGGGGCAGCTCGGGGACGGGGAAGAGATACTCTCTGCCCGCCCTGCTCCCGACCCTTTGGGAGCGATCCGCCAAGACCGGCGCTGTCCAGGTCCCTGCCGCCCCGGACTCACCCGTGCGGTGACCTTATACACGGTGTATCCCTGGGGGTGGCGCTGGGGCTCGGTGACCGTGTAGAACCGGGCCAGCTCCCCCGCTAGCTCCCGCGGGCCGCTCATGCTGGCCTCGCCGCCGCGCCCGCAGCACAGAGCCGCTGCGATCCACTCCCGGGTCAGGCCTCAGCTGGAGGCGGAAGCAGCTCCGAGAAACTCCCCTCCCCGCCCGGCTTCTCCCTGGGGATGCTGCCGGAGACAAGGCGCGATCGACCCCCACCGAACCCCAATCCGGAGCCGCACCAGGCGTGCACACAGCCGGGGAGGCTGGGTTGCAAGGCAGGATCTGACAGTATCTGTGGGGACACAGCGTTTTGCGCCATTTCAGCGAGCCGCCCGCGTTATCCCTAGCATTGCTGTGAAGCCCCGAGCCAGTGGCCTTGAACCCACCGGCTCGGACAGCGGCAGCAGCTCCGCTCCTTAGCCCGCTTTCAAAAGCGCAAAGGTGGCTTCGCCATGTGCAGCAAACTCCATCCCTCCCCATTTGCAACCCCATGGACCAGGAAGCAGCTCGTGAGTGTTTTCAACCACAGACCCCATCCCTCCCGATTTGCAACCTCGTGGACCAGGCCGCAGCAATTCCTGAGCATGAGCACAGATGGTGTCCTTATGAGGCAGAAACTGCACCTTGTTGCAAAACGGGAGGGTAGCTCAAAGTGTGGGTACACCGGCCCAGCCCGCTATGAGTGAGGCGTGTTCCCAGGGCCCGTACAACATGGAACAGCTGCGGCGCTGAAGCGTGTAGCTACTTGGTCGGTGAACAATGGTGTTCGTACTTCGTTTCGTTAGCGTCTTGCGTCTAAAGCACGTTACAAGTATCCGCTCGTTAAACGTCCTGGAGGGCGGATATGAGATAAGCACTTTAGGGAGACAGTTTCTTCTACCATGGGAAAGCCAGTGGCATTTTAGGATTTGTATTCATTAAAGTTCTATTTATCTTTAGTTAATTGGCAGTTAACCCGTGCTTTAAAAAGAAATATAGCGCAGGCATGATTAAAATGTTTACTTACATTTAATTAGAATGTCTCTAAACATCTTAGCAACTACATCGTGCCTGGACTTAGTAATGAGGAGGATAGCTTAGTAGTTTGAGCACTGGTCTCCTGAACCCAGGGTTGTGAGTTCAATCCTTGAGGGGGCCATTTAGGGAACTGGAGATGGGTTCTGCTTTGAGCATTGGGCAGGACTACATGACCTCCTGAGGTCCCTTCCAGCCCTGATATTCTGTGAATGTCTTGTCTGGTCTTTGAATGAGTCTAAATACACAAACCTATTTTCCTAACATGGGCACAGTTCTGATATAAACAAAGTCCAGGGGCTTGTTTAGACATGACTGTCTTTGACTATGCTAGGTGTTAAGTGAGGTTTAAAAACATGTTAATTAAGTTTTCACTCACACTTCCCCCTCCCCCCGCCCCCCCCCCAGTGCCTACATCCCACATTACCAGCATTCAGGCTTTAGCATCTACAGTGCACCATGTTTTGCTCTTATTATGGACAAGGTGCATATCATGTTTAAGAAAATATTAGCTGGCCATGGTTAACTTTGGGGGTTAAACATACATGCTTGGAACATTGTCTACCCCCCTGGGGACAAAAGGGAGTACAGACAGAAGTAACCTTTGAACTGCAGGCAGAGGCAGGTGATTGGTATCTTTAGCTTGGGGTATACTACTGGTGCAAGTAGTACAAAGGCAAGTGATACAAATTTGGATGTATTTATACAGATTGACTTGGGATATATTATAAAAGTCTTTTTTCTCTTCAGGGATTTGAGAAATGGATTCCACATTAATTTAAATGCCTGTTTTCCTTTGCATATAGTAAAAAGTCTTCCCTAGAAGACTGGTCACACAGACTTGAAATCCATGTTGCATTAGTTTCTGTGACAAAGTTCCTCCTTGACCTTGGTGGGTCCTGTGCTTATTGGCAGATTTGCTCACCTCAGTGATCTTCCCCACAGTCTGGGTCAACTCCTCCTGTGTCTGATCAGGAATTGGGAGGTTTGGGGGGAACCCGGGCTCACCCTCTACTCTGGGTTCCAGCCCAGGGCCATGTGGATTGCAGCTGTCTTTAGTACCTCCTGTAACAGCTGCATGACAGGTACACCTCCCTGGGCTACTTCCCCATGGCCTCCTCCAAACACCTTTATCCTCACCACAGGATCTTCCTCCTGGTGTCTGATAATGTTTGTACTCCTTAGTCCTCCAGCAGCACACCCTCTCACTCTCAGCTCCTCTCACACACTTTCTCTCCTCTGCCTCCCCTCTCCCTGACTGGAGTGAGCTCCTTTTTAAACCCAGGTGCCCTGATTAGCCTGCTTTGATTGGCTGCAGGTGTTCTAATTAGCTTATCTGCCTTAATTGGTTCTAGCAGGTTCCTGATTACTCTAGTGCAGCCCCTGCTCTGGTCACTCAGGGAACAGAAACACTAACTCAGCCAGTGACACAGTCTATTTGCCCTCTACCAGACTCCTGTAGTCTCGCCCGCTACCAAATGGCGGACCTCCTGCCACCTCTCAAGGGTGAGAAGCCCCGGTGGCCAGCTTGTACTCTGTCCTGCCGCAGCCCGCTGGGGATGTCAGTTGCGGCTCCTTCATGGGGCCGTGAGCACGGGTGTGTCGTGCGGCGGTTCACCCCTGTCCCCAACACCTGCCCTTTCTGTGGCGAGAAGGAGACCTTGGCGCACGTTTACTTGGAGTGCGCCAGGTTGCAGCCCCTGTTCCGGCTTCTCTGAAATCTTCTTGCGTTTCTGGTTGCACTTTTCCCCTCACCTTTTTATCTATGCCACTCCCATCTGTGGCCCACAAAGTCGCGGGATCTCCTTCTCACACCTCCTCTTGGCCCTGGCCAAACTACCATCTATAGCACCAGAGAGAGGAGGTGGCTGATGGATTTCTTGCGACTGTGGGGCCTATTCTTCCGCTCCTCTGTCCGTTCACGCATCCGAGCGGAGTTCCTCTGGCGGTGTCCACTGACTCCCTTGATGCCTTGAGGAGCAGTGGGCGTTTGTCCGGGGTTCTCTGCTCGGTGTCCCCATCCGGTTCCCTTAGTTTAGCCCTGTGACCTCACTCCCGATCCTGTTTTTTCATTAGTTGTCCCACGTAATTACTTGGTGTTCTAGACCTGTGGATCCTCCCTTAGGCTGGGGGGAGGTCCTTTAGAAGTGGGCGGGCTTTGCCCGCCCACCCCTGGGATGCCAATAGGACCAGACTCCTGTACCCTACTGCCCTGAGTCTGTCGCATTTCTCAGATTTCCATATAATCTTGTAACCTTTTAAAGAAAGCTAGCAAAACAAATACTTTTGCGTAGGTTTTTGGAGGGAATACAATTATGTACTGAGGTAAGCAAGCAAAGGTTAATTGTTAACTGAAATCTTCAGGACTTGCTGGTTGTCATTGGTACTGTACCATTAGGTTGCCCGGTTTTGGTCAGAAACAAAATATGCAGCATGGTATCCTAATACATTTTAAATCTGGGTACTTGCATATATTGAAGAGACTATCTTCATATAAGGAGAATCTTCACAAAGCAATCCATACCACTGACCTTCTCTTTCACAGAATCATAAAAGTGTAGGAAGGGAAGGAACCCAAGAGGTCATCTAGCCTAGCTCCCTGCACTAAGCAGGACTAAGCCCTGGTCTACACTATGAGCTTACGTCAAATTTAGCAGCATTAGGTCAATTTAACTCTGCACCCATCCACACGACAAAGCCCTTTTTGTCAACTTAAAGGGCTTTTAAAATTGATTTCTGTACTCCTCCCCCACAAGGGGATTAGAGCTGAAATCAACTCTGCTGGGTTGAATTTGGGGTGGCGTGGATGCAATCAATGGTATTGGCCTCCAGGAGCTATCCCAGAGTACTCCATTGTGACCACTCTGGACAGCACTCTGAACTCAGATGCACTGGCCAGATAGACAGGAAAAGCCCTGTGAACTTTTGAATTTCGTTTCCTGTTTCGCCAGTGTGGCGAGCTGATCAGCACAGGTGACTATAGAGTCCTAGAATTGCAAAAGAGCTCCAGCATGGACCGAACTGGAGGTACTGCATCTGATCGCTGTATGGGGAGACGAATCCATGCTATCTGAACTCAGTTCCAAAAGACGAAATGCCAGAATACAGTACAAGTATACAAATGAGGTACACTACTGGAGTCTAAATAAGCTTAGTTCATTTAATACTTTGGATGAACAGTAATAATCTGTTCTTTTTATAATTAAAAGCATGCAGTAGCAGATTGATTCTATTTTTAACCAGTCTCTTATTAGCAGGTTATGCAGAAGATCTATATGAGATCAGAGACTTCCATAAACAAAAAAATACCAAATGAGGTTCCTTTTTAAAGGAGAAGAGGCTTTCTTCTGAAGCTAAGAACAGGCAAGCCTTTTGTTTAAGGAAAATGGCATGGCATCTTGAATCTTACAACCTTCTCAATCATCGGACAGTTTAAATATTTAATGAAAGTCTGTACTACAATATTTAAGTTATTTTTCCATGACTATATCAGTCAGATTTGTTTCTGAATTTTTAAGTGTAGTTCTGCTTATTTTCAAATGCTTATCACATTCACATGTGATTTGCTGTTTGAGCACTGGGATAAGACGCTTCAATCATAATATCTATTATTTTAGATTTGAACATTTCTTTTCCTTCCTTTCCCGTTTCTGATCATTTTTAGATGGCCTTAACATTTTCATCTGTTACACAGCTGGTAATTTACTGCAGAGATTCTTTGTCCTTTTATACTTTATAGTCAAAAAGTCAGAATTGCTCTGCATATCCAGGCTAGCCACATTGGGAACATTTCCTTATGACAAAATGACAGCTTACAATCAGACTCTGCCACCCTTACACGTGCAGAGTGGTACCTTACTCTATGTATAGTTAATGAGTCTTTAGGGTGTAAGGTGCTACTCAATGTGAATGAGGGTGGGAAGGTCTGGTTCTTAAGGAGAGGGAGAGCTTTTCTTCTCACTGCACTAGAAGTGGTCATTTAAGCATTTTTTTAAATTAGATTTGCTGACCTCTGGAGGATTGCATTTCCATGAGACTTACCTGCTCTACTGAAAAAGTCTTTTTCAGAGAGAGGGAGATCTTGTCCACTATAAATTTTCATAAGGCTCTGATGGCAAATCATTCACTTCAGGCAAGCAAGCATCAAAGAGAACTCCTCAGAGATCATTTGCTCTTGTTCTGGGGAAGTGATAAACATGCTCCCCAGTCCAAATGACTAGAGTTCATCCCATGGAGTCTTGGGATAAAGATTGCTTTCCTATACAGATGCTACTAGAGAGTCTGCACAAAGGATGCCTTCCAGCAGCAGACCCTCTGTTTGGGGTCCTCTTAATGAAGAAGGTCTAAGGAAAAAAAGGAAACTAAGCCAGACAGGAATCTCTGACAGGTCTGGATGGAAACAAAAAAATTAAGCCCAGAAAATTATCTTCCCTATCTTTCCCCAGTTTTGCCCCCAGGAAGCTAGCCAGATTACATTTGCAGAGACACTCAGAAAGCTAAAAAATGGTTGTGGATGAAAATAAAGACCTTTTAAGCAAAAAAAAAAACCCCAAACTTTCTAACATGATGGACTATGGTCTGCAAGTGTCCTCCCCATCCAGCAGCTATTCTAATCCATAACCTGAGAGGGCTTTCATATAATAAAAGCAGGAGTCAGCAACCTCTGGCACACAGCTCACACCAGGGTAAGTACCCTGGTGAGCTGGGCCAGTTTGTTTACCTGCCGTGTTGGCAGGTTCAGCTGATTGCGGCTCCCACTGGCTGGAGTTCGCCGTCCCAGGCCAATGGGGTGGAGGGGAAGCAGCATGGGCAAGGGATGTGCTGGCTGCGGCTTCTTGCCACCCCCATTGGCCTGGGACAGCGAACTCAGCCAGTGGGAGATGTGATCGGCCAAACCTGCCAACGCGGAAGGTAAACAAACTGGCCCAGCTCACCAGGGTACTTACCCTGACAAGCCATGTGCTAGAGGCTACTGACCCCTGTAATAAAGTGAGTAGACAAACATTTATGGCATAAGTCCATCAAGATGTAGTAGTTTTTAAACCTTGGAAAAACACCTTGAGAAGGGCACGTACACAAGCCATTGGAACTACAGCCCACAGGGATTAATCCATGGTGAATACCGAAGTGGAGCTTATTTAAATCCAAATAGTCAGCCCAGCTATATACCAAGAGTGCCTCTCCTTTTTAAAATGTGGGTACACTGCAACAGATGTTTTGTCCCTTCAGTTATTAAAAACAGAACACTGTACATAGAGCTTTCTTGTAATCCTCTGGAAATGTACCAGCATTTCCAGTTCCTCCATTACTAAGGTATGGGAAAGTCTCAGTCAGAAAGGGACACTGACAGCTACTTCTTGAAGAGACTTCTTGAAAAGAAAGCTGGTAGACTGTATTTGAACTTTTACAGACACCCTTCTCTCGTCCTAATTGATCAGTATTCCAGTTCAAAAGAAATGAAGCCAATCTATAAAAAGGAAAAGGAACTGGTGTGATGCTCCCCAGGGGTACTGAGGGTTGTGAGGCACCTCACCACCAGCCCTTAGCATAAAGTAGCCTTGGCTGTGCCTGCTGTGGATCAGCTCCTTGAAACCACTAGCCTCTGGCAATACAAACGTTACCTTCCAGGCCTTCGCAGGAGTCATTCTGGTTAACTTGTACAGACAAAGATACACCAACCCCAAAGTCCTCTGACCATTCCCAGACAGCTCCTTGTCCACTGGACATTCACACCATTACCAGGCCTGCTGTGCCTGAAGGAATGACACACACCAGCTGGTCAGATTCAACTCAGGACCATCTCTTTATATAACCCCACAGCACTTAGATATATTTATAGTGAAAACAAGCATAAGTTTATTACTCAAAGAACAAAGATTCAAAGGATAGCGAGCAAGAATAATGGAAACAGCTTCACCCAAAATTCCCTCCAGTGTTTTCAACCAAGCCTGGTTGAAATCCCTTTTCATGAAGCAAATTCACTGTCCATTTACTTAGGTGAAGGATGACAAGGTGTCCTCTCTGTTCCCAAATGTACTAGAGCAAACCTTTGATGTGCATCTCAAGATGGGGTTCTTCCCCCAAACCCAGTTTACTTCTTCCTGTTACTTTTCTCACTTTGAAGTTTTTACAACCCTTCATTAGCATTTGGTTTGGACTAGTGCAAGAAAACCCATTGTGAACCATACAGTACTTACTCTTGGGGGAATTCTGTGCCACTGTGCACACACAGAATTCATGTTCCCCTGCAGATTTTTTTTCTCCACAGAAAATGCATTCTGCTGGAGAGGTGCTGCAGTTATGCCTTTCACCCTCCAAGGGCTGCTGTGGCACCAGAACAGAGAGCAGACAGCTAGGAGGAATGGCTGCCTTCCTCTCAGCACTCTGCCCATGGGGCCAGGTGAGGAGATATGGGTGGGGGAAGACAGACAGAGCAGGGCACACAGGACTGCTGTGGGGGGGGTGTCACAGACTGAGGTTCAGAAGTGCTAGTGAGGGAGATAGACTAAGGCAGGAACCAAATGGGAGTGGGGATGCAGAGAGACATGGGGACTGAGGGTGGATGAGTGCGGGGCAGGGCCACATGGGGATGGGGGAAGGAGGAGTGCAGGGACACATGGGGACAGGAGCAGATGTGCCTGACTGAATGGGAGAGGCTATGGGTCAGCCAGGGTCTGCGTAGGGGAGTTTCCCCAACTCCCTACAATTCCCCCTCCCCCCCCCCAAAAATCCAGCCTGTTCCATACTTCTCCCACCCACACCCAATAACACACCAGGTTCACTCCCAGTCTCCTTCCCAGCAATTCCTCTCCCTCAGCTACCTCTGACTCCCCCACACCTTTGCCCTGCTTCGGAAGGGAGTGGGAAATAAATTTCTG
The DNA here is from genome assembly GCF_003597395.2 of Chelonoidis abingdonii. Taxonomy (NCBI): domain Eukaryota; kingdom Metazoa; phylum Chordata; order Testudines; family Testudinidae; genus Chelonoidis; species Chelonoidis abingdonii. Next base: position 169,674,908 of record NC_133771.1, read on the forward strand.
TATTGTAGTTTAAATGAATTATTACTCCAAGTTCTGTATTAATAAGTCTAGTAAGGAATCTATTTGTAAAACAAAAATTTTCTGAATCTTTGTTGTCTGTATTGTTACAGACATACTTGCTAACAGGTATTTTGAAATAAATTACCCAACTAATTGAATATGGTGTGATTATACTGTGTTATTCTGACAAATAAAATATGCAGAATTTTGAAATATTGTGCACTGAATTTAATTTTTTGACAGAGAATTCCCCCAGGAGCAAATACTAAATTTACATGTCAACAGTCAGATAGGTTTTTGTCAGACAACAAATGTTCATGTTTTTTGTTTTGCTGGTGACCTGACCCTAGACAGACATTAAGAACATAACTATATATACACACACACCACAACAAGGGCCCTACCAAATTCACAGACATGAAAAACACATCACGGGATGTGAAATCCAGTCTCCCCTTGTGAAATCTGGTCTTTTGTGTGTGCTTTTATCCTATACTATACAAATGGGTGAGACCAGCGTTTCTCAAATTGAGAGTCCTGACCCAAAAGAGTTGTGTGTGTGTGTGTATGTCAGTCACAAGGTTATTTTAGGGAGGGTCATGGTATTGTCACCTGTACTGCCTTCAGAACTGGGTGGCCGGAGAGCGGCAGTTGTTGGCCAAGTGCCCAGCTCTGAAGGCAGCACCCTGCCAGCAGCAAAGTAGTAAGGGTGGCAATACCATACCATGCCACCCTTACTTCTGCACTGCCACTGTTCTCCAGCTGCCCAACTCTGAAGGCAGCACTGCCACTCGCAACAGTGCAGAAATAGAGGTAGCAGTACCACCCCCTTCCGCCTCCCCCTCATAACCTTGTGACCACCCCACAACTCCTTTGTGGGTCAGGTTCCCTACAACTACAACACCGTGGAATTTCAGATTTAAATAACTGAAATTTACTATTTTTAAAATCCTGAGACTAAAATTGACCAAAATGGACCATGAATTTGGTAGGCCCCTACATATTACTCCTTAAACATCCATACATGCATTTTACAGCAATATTGATGACCACTGTGACACCAGCTTTTATTTGAGACTTTACACGACACTGTTTGGTGAATTAGAATGTACCAGACCCAGAAGATCTCCTGCCCTTGACAATTGGCACTAAGAGGTTCCCGAGTCACAGCTCATCCTTTGGAAACTTATAACTACAGGACAGCAGCAAGCCCATAGTTCCAGGAATGGCATCTAACACTGCCTTGGTAACCCCAATGAAACTTTCCATTGAAAGTCTTATATGGTCTCAAAAAGAATCTGCATATGGCAAGAGGGATTTTGAAAGTTCAGTTACTGTAAGAAGTAGATTTGAGCGATATCATGGCTGCAAGGTACAATACCTCTTGCATACTTGCACATGAGTAACATTTGATCCTACAGTCTGTGTCGTGGTCTAATTATTTATTACTATATATGCCCAGTGTAGCTAGATTAAAGTCACTATGGGAACCAGAACTTTGAGTTTCATCAAGTTTCCACACCTTTCAAACCTAAAAGTTAAATTAACAGTTTGCTTGCATGAATTTCATTGTTCTCTGCAAGAAATTAACAAGGGAAAGAGGGAAAATATTTAGAAGAGAAAAAAAGAAAAGCATCAGTGCATTTACTTGCCTCCACATAATCAAGCCATTTCAACTCATGTGGGATTTTGGTCAACACATCACATGATGTATTTATACACTGATATGTACAAACTTTGAAACTGCACATGCCAATGTGATTCAAGGGAAGCCATCAGATTTGCTATGACTTTAAGACAGAAGGGAACCCAGAAACCAGTGATGGAAGGAGCCTGAAGAGATTGTGTATTTCCAGACATCCAGATATAAAAAGCCAATAATGAAGAAACTTGTTAAGGCAAATACTTAATATGAGTTTACTACCCAGTTTAACTTGTTCATTATTGTTTTTCAGTTATTCGCTAAGACACAGCAAAATGCATTGTTCTCATTCACCAAGGACTGTCACATGCTAGGTCTAAAGTTATGAAACCAAAGTGTTTAGATTATTGCATTGCAAGAGGACATCTAAACCCCACATTTTCTGCCATACAAACAGGAACAAGTAGGTGATTAGTCATACCAACACTAGCCTTCCAATCTCACCACAAATAATAGTGTCAGAGCAAGGTGGAGACAAAGCATGACACAGCTTGCCCACAAGATTATTTTGGAGGAAATATAAGCCACTAACTTTAAACCTCTGATTTAAAAGTGCCTTTTGAGCTATAAATTTAGCCTCATTAGTGTGATGCTATAATGGAGTGGATATTGGGAAATTGAAGGAATATTCCGGTTTTCCATTTTTTCCACCCCCTCTTTAATTTAGTCTTATGTTTATAAGAGCTAAAAAACTCTTACCAGTGGAGCTGCAGCTGCTGTTATCCTAATAAGCCAAACAATAAGGATTCCTTGTGGTACAATAGAGGCTAACAAATTTATTTGGGCATAAGCTTTCATGGGCTATAACCCACTTCATCAGATGCATGGAGTGGAAAATACAGTAGGCAGGTATAAATACACATCCCATGAGAAGATGGGTGTTGCCTTACTGAGTTGGGGGGGGGGAGGGCAGTGCTAATGAGGCCAATTCAATCAGGGTGGATATGGCCCATTCCGAGAAGTTGACAAGAAGGTGTGAATATCAGAGGGAAAATTATTTTTTGTAGTGACCCAGTCATTCCCAGTCTTTATTCAGGCCTAATTTGAATAAAGACTGGGAGTGGCTGGGTCACTACAAAAAAATAATTTTCCCTGTTGTGATAGAGCTCTGACCTTGCCTCCGTGGGTCCTGTGCTTCTAGGCGGTTTATGGTAGCCTTAGTGGCTCACTGTGATCCTCCACATAGCGTTTCTCTCTCTAGGGCCAGGATTACAGTCTACTGAGCCCTCTTCATCATAGGCCAGCAAGGAGGTTGGTGATAGAACTCCAATAGTCTCTGTTATGCCTGGGGGCTTATTTCAGAACAGTTAAGCCTCCTGTCCTGACAGGGGCCTGACTTCCCCTACCAGGAGATGTTCCTGTAGTGGTGGGTTGGGGGGAACCCGGGCCCACCCTCTACTCCGGGTTCCGACCCAGGGACCCTAATGGTAGCAGCTGTTGGCAGCCAACCTTTCACTGCCAGAGTTGCTACATTTCCCTGGGCCACTTCCCCACAGTTCTCCTGCTTCTCCCTTACCTTAGGGCTCCCTTAACGATGGTTTGAGGGTGTCTTCATTAACCAGCCCTTCAGCCACACATCCTCTCCTCTGACTCCCTACCTCTCTTCTGCCTGACTGGAGTGAGCCCTTTTTATAGTATCAGCGGGCCCTTAATTAGAGTCAGGTGGTCACATTAGATTAATGGCCTCAACTGACTCTTTGCAGGTTAATTAGAGTCAGATGTTCTCATTAGCCTGGAGCAGCCCCTGCTCTGATCAGTCAGGGAACTGAAAACTGTTACTCCAGTGGCCAGTATATCTGCCTTCTGCTATACTCAACTGGCCTGGGTCTATCACACTCTGTTGATACTCACAACTTATCAATTGTTGGAATGAGCCACATCTACCCTGATTGAATTGGCCTGGTTATTACTACAAAAAGTAATTTCCAACAGTTGACAAGAACAGATGAATATCAACAGACAGAAAATGGGCCACATCCATCCTAACTGAATTGGCCTTGTTAGCTCTGACCATCTATCTCTCCCCTGCCGCCCAACTCAGCAAGGCAACTCCCATCTTTTCATAGGCTGTGTATTTATACCTGCCTACTGTATTTTCCACTCCATGCATAGCCCACGAAAGCCTATGGCCAAATAAATTTGTTAGCCTCTAAGGTGCTACAAGGACTCCTCATAGTTTGTTGCTGCTACAAACTAACATAGTTACCCCTGTGAAACCTGTTAACCTAATGTTGTTTCCATGACTTGATGAAGTGTGCGGTTTTCAAATGCTTGTCCATTTTGTTTTTGTGCATTAGTTCACCAAAGTACTTACACTAATTAGAGCAGAGGTTGTTTAGTTATTTTATAATCTATTGGAGACAGTTACTACTTTCTTTTTGTATAAGGCAAAGGAAAATGGTCATAAAATTAGCAGTATTCAAAGGTGGTGGAACTAGGGGTGCAGTAGCACCCCCTGGCTTGACGTGGTTTCCATTATATACAGGGTTTACAGTTTCGTTCAATGGCTTTCAGTACCCCCACTATAAATATTGTTCCAGCATTCCTGGTAGTATTGATGTGGGAGGGACACTCCTTCAGCAAAGGAAACAGCTCTTTAATAATCAAAACAGCTCCACAGCAAGTTGGTAGCATCCATCTACTAGGGAGTTTCCAAACTTAAAGTGACCAACAAGATATTTGGGCAATAAGAATTATAGAGATACCATCTTGAAGAATATTCCTTAACTTTGTTCTACTACATGGAAATGCATCAAATACTTAGAGCCAGGGATTTCCCAAAGTTTTGTAATAAAGAGGGGAGCAAACTATCTGTGACAAAGTGACACCTCTTGGCTTAGATCAACGTAGGGAGTAGTAGTTCAAGGGAACAGTTGTGACAAGAAACCTTTTAAATTTTTGAATAGATTAGTCTTTTTCTTACCCTGTGTTTTACCTGCTGCCTAACAAACCTTTCCCTGTAGTGACATGTCATTACTTTCCTTGAGGCTGACTTCTTTGTTCTTCCTGCTATTCCTTCCTTTAAGCTTTTGACATGCTTTTACCAACTTTTAAACTACTTTTTCCCCTCCTTCCTCACCACAATTCCCAGTGTAGTCCTATTAAAATATTACTACTGAGAAAAGGCCTTTTAAAGTGACAGAGCAGACAGATATGTTGAATATAGTACTAACTATCAATATAATAATTGTTTAAATTCTATGTGAAACTTCCCTTACTAGGAAAATGGCTTAATAGTAGTTTGCTGTAGTTATTTCTTATTTGTCCCCCATCGCACAGAAAGATATATAACTAACAGATTATTGGAAAGTACTGACAGTACTAGAGCACTAACGATGAACATGTTTTTGGTATTTTGTGTGCATATGTAGATGTAGTGGGAAAGATAGATGTAAATGTAAGATGAAGACACTGTGGGTAACCTGAATCAAGGATTAATAACTGTTCTCTCCTGGTAAATTGTAGAGAAGCAAATTAAGAATTAATGAGCATTTTTAAAATTGAGATGTCTTAAGTAAATTACCTTTGAAAAATAAATACCCAAAGTGGACTTGATATGGTAACCACCCTGAACCTTCTTAACTCAGTAACATCTCAATTTGTAAGCATGCTCCCCCACCCCCTACACTGGGAAAACATTAAAAATGTTTAAAATTTACGTGTAACAAACTGCAGTATGGGGGATATCATACCCTTCTTGGTTTTAGTTCCCATGAAGCATTTGCATTCTCTCCCACTCCATCAGACCCCATCATATTCTCATGTCTTCTCTGCAAGCTATTTATCTTCACATGCTGTTAAGCTGCACACCTGTATTGGCTTTGTCATCAAACCCCACCAGTGTGGCTCTTAACCTTCTACTTATTTTACATATATTGACATTTTGATAGAAATGAAATAGATGCTTCTTTATACCAGGAATTGAATAAAACTATCTATTTGTATGCAAAATCTTTCACAGGTAGGGCCCTATCAAATTCACGGACATGAAAAACATGCCACGGACTGTGAAATCTGGTCTTTTGTGTGCTTTTACCCTATATTACACAGATTTCATGGGGGAGACGTGTGTTTCTCAAATAGGGGGTCCTGACCCAACAGGGAGTTGCAGGAGGGTGATGGTCACAAGGTTATTTTAGGGGGGTCACAGTATTGCCGCTCTTACTTCTGAGTTGGTTTCAGAACTGGGCTGCCAGAGAGCAGCAGTTGTTGGCCAGGTGCCCAGCTCTGAAGGCAGCACACCAGCAGCAGCAGCAGTGCAGAAGTAAGGATGGTAATATCATACCATGCCATCCTTACTTCTGTGCTGCTGGCTGCAGAGCTGGGTGGCCAGGCAGTAGTGGCTGCTTACTGAGGGCCCAGCTCTGCAGGTAGCAATGCAGAAGTAAGGGTGGTAATACCATATTGTGGCATCCTTACTACTGTGCTTCTGCTGTTGGTGGCTCTGTCTTCAGAGCTGGGCTTCCAGCCAACAAATGCCACTGTCTAGCTGCTCCGCTCTGAAGGCAGCACTGCCACCAGCGGCAATGCAGAAGTAAGGGTAGCAGTACTGCAACTCCCCCTACAATAACCTTGCGACACCCCTCCTCCACAAGGCCTTTTTGGGTCAGGACCCCTACAGTTACAAAATCCTGAAATCTCAGATTTAAATAGCTGAAATCATGAAATTTACAATTTTTAAAATCCTATGACCATGAAATTGAGCAAAATGGATCATGAATTTGGTATGGCCCTATTCATAGGAGCTGATTTTCCAAACTGGTGAATACAGGCAGATCCCATGCACCCCTGTAGAGCCCCATTGTCTTAAAGTGACTCTGCAGTGGGCTCAAGGGCCTGCCTACACAGAGCAGCTTGCAGGATGAGGGTCATGTTTTGTAGTGCCTCAGAAAGCACTTTAAAATGAGTCACTCATAAGCTACAGTGAATAGAAAAGGTTTATTTTTATGTACATAATTTATGTAGTGTCCATCACTGAAAATGCACCTTGCTGCTGTACAAGAATATAAATGAAGTGTCTAATAATCCGTCCCTCCTCCTTGAGACACTTTACTTCCTCATCAGGAAGATATAGCAGGGAGCTCTGACCCTTTCCCTCTTCCTCATACCCAAACTCTATTCCTCCTCTTCTACTAGCGCAGGGCTCTCAAACTTCATTGCACCGCGACTTCCTTCTGACAACAAAAATTACTACATGACCCCAGGAGGGGGGATCAAAGCCAGAGCCCCTCTCGTGCACCCAAGGGCTTCAGGCCCAGGTGAGGGGGACCTGTAATCTGAGCCCCGCCACTCAGGCTTCAGCTTTGGCCCAGGGTGGTGGGGCTTGGGTTTCAGACCCGGGTCCCAGCAAGTCTAACCAGCCCTGGCAACCCCATTAAAATGTGGTCGAGACCCACTTTGCGGTTCTGACCCACAGTTTGAAAACCGCTGTACTAGAGGTATATAAAACTAGCCGGGGATGACCCACGCCTGCTGACGGTGGGAGGGGGACAGTGAGGGCAGCCAGCTTCAGCAGTGTTACTTAGCATGCTCTGTCCGTGTAACCATACTCAGTACAAGCCAAGCAGCAAATGCCCACATGTCCCTGCATGGCCCTCATACATTGCCTCTGAAACTACACAAGCATTAGAAAATAGGTGGAGTCATTCTGCAATGGCAAGAGGAGGGATTAGATCAGGGGTTGGCAACCTTCAGCACACCAGCATAATCTGCTGGCAGGACACGAGACATTTTGTTTACATTGACCATCCACAGGCACAGCCCCCCGCAGCTCCCAGTGGCTCAGTTCCTGCACTTCCAGCCAATGGGAGTTGCGAGAACGGTGAACCGCGGGCACTGTGAGCTGAGGGGGGCTGTGCCTGCAGGTCAACGTAAACGCAATGTCTCACGGCCCACCAGCAGGTTACCCTGATGGGCCGTGTGCCGAAGGTTGCCAACCCCTGGACTAGATGATCTAATGCACACATCTCAGACAGTGGTGCTATGATTTAAAACATACACCATGGTATTGGAACATAATATCACAGCATCGCATCAAAGGATATTATCCTACTGGGATAAATTCTAAAGCTGTACACCAAAATGCAGAATGTATCTGAAGTTTGTACTCTAAAACCCCAAGTGTTTAAAAATCATCAGACAACAGCCCCCCTTCCACCTCCAGAATAATGAGATTTTTAACAATACATTTGTAACACTTACTATTTTCCTTCTGGTTCGGAATGTTTAGAGTTCATGTTTTCAAGCTTTTCTCTGCAATCCTGGGGGCTGGGAACTTAGATTTTTTAAAAAAATGAAAGCTGAGGTTCTCACCTGATCCCAGGACTCCAGGAGCTGGAGCTGTAAGAAAAGCATCAAATATTGTGTGACTCAGAATAACATTGTTAAGGCTCCGGTGCAAACAATGAACAGCAGATGGCAGAGTAAAGTCACCCAATCCCCAGGCATTTCAGGACAAGGTAAGCCACTGAGGATTAACATTAGGCTTAGGAATCAGAGGGATAGCTGTGTTAATCTGGATCTGTGAAAGCAACAAAGAGTTCTGTGGTGTCTTATAGACTAACAAACATATTGGAGCATGAGCTTTCGTTGGTGAATACCCACTTTATCGGATTTATCCACCCATGAAAGCTCATGCTCCAATATGTTTGTTAGTCTATAACGGTGTTAGGCAACCTGTGGCAAACATGCTGAAGGTGGCACGTGAGCTGATTTTCAGTGCAACTGACACTGCCCAGGTCCCGGCCACAGGTCTGGGGGGCTCTGCATTTTAATTTAATTTTATATAAAGTTTTTTAAACATTTTAAAAACCTTATTTACTTTACATACAAGAATAGTTTAGTTATATATTATAGACTTATAGAAAGAGATCTTCTAAAACAGGGGTAGGCAACCGATGGCACGTGTGCCTGAAGTAGGCACACGAGCTGATTTTCAGTGGCACTCACATTGCCCAGGTCCTGGCCACCAGTCCGATGGGCTCTGCATTTTGATTTAATTTTAACTGAAGCTTCTTAAACATTTTTAAAACCTTATTTATTTTACATACAACAATCATTTAGTTATATATTATAGATTTATAGAAAGAGACCTTCTAAAAATGTTAAAATGTATTACTGGCATGCAAAACCTTAAATGAGAGTGATAAATGAAGACACGGCACACCACTTCTGAAAGGTTGCCAGCCCCTATAAGGTGCCACAGAACTCTTTGCTGATTAGGCTTAGGGCACTCGCTGCCCTCAGGTTTCAGAGTGGTAGCAGCCAGACAAGGCCATGGTGGGGCATAGGGTGTTCTTAGTTACTATCAGAGGGGTAGCCGTGTTAGTCTGGATCTGTAAAAGCAGCAAAGAGTCCTGTGGCACCTTTGGCCTTGGCTGCACTGGTGCTGTACAGCGCTACAACTTTCTCGCTCAGGGGTGTGAAAAAACACCCCCCTGAGCGCAGCAAGTTACAGTGCTGTAAAGCGCCAGTGTAAACAGTGCCCCAGCGCTGGAAGCGCGGCTCCCAGCGCTGTAAGCTAATCCCCTTGGGGAGGTGGAGTACCTGCAGTACTGAGAGAGCTCTCTCCCAGCGCTGGCACCGCGACCACACTCGCACTTCAAAGCGCTGCCATGGGAGCTCCCCCGCGGCAGCGCTTTGGAGTTTCGAGTGTAGCCCAGTCTCAGATGCACTGGAGCATAAGCTTTCGTGGGTGAATACTTTGCTGCTCTTAGTTACTAGTCACCACTCCCCTGCTGCGATTAAGTCACATATTAAAAAAAAGGCCTTTGCAGTTTGCCCAGAGCAAAGATGGCTACCAAGCTACAGCCCTTAGCTATGATGGCCTCTATGCCCGGCTTCAGCCCTAAATCAAGATGGCCCCCAGGCCCCTGCCCTTAATCAAGATGGCCGTCCAACAGTCAAGCAACGGAGTCATAGCCCTAAGCAAAAATGGCCGCTCAGCTGACTAGGTCAGATTCCCTTAACAAAAATGGCCGCAGGGACGATTCGTAGTGGGGCGAGGCGGTAGAACTACAATTCCCACGGCTTAGTGCGTGCTGCCCGGGTGCAGAGCCGCCCGGCTGGCGTTGATGGAAGCGTGGCGCTGTGTGAGGAGGGGCTGTAGCCGGTGCGGCTGCGGGGGAAGAGGCCGGTCAGTGCGGAAGGCGGTCGGGAGGCAGGGCCCTGGGTGCGGGGGAAGGAGCAGGTGGTGCTCTAGGATGAGCGTCCAGTGGGGGAGCGATGTAGGGGCCAGAGGAGCTCCCTGGAGCGGCTAGTGAGGCGCCCTACCTGGAGGTAAACACGGGCCGGCGTGGGGGGCCTAGGCCTGAGGGGCAGGGGCGCTAAGGTGACGGGCGGGTGTTGCTGGCGGGCTGGCCCGGAGGGATGGGCAGGAGAGGCGGGCACAGTGGAGAGGGGCGCGCTGTCCCCGTGGCACGGGCACGCAGTGATGCTTTCGTCTGTTAGTCTACAAGGTGCCACAGGATTCTTTGCTGTTTTCCCACCTGGTCCACCTTTGAGGAACTGCCATTGACAATCTCTGGTTTGAGTATCTAAATGCTTTAGTTTGTGCTTATGCACTTTCCAACTATGTAAATAATTCATTCTACTTCAAAATAAACTGAGGGAGAATTAAAGATTAAAACTCTGCGGTGCTGGTCCATATAAGTACCTAATGGCATCACACACAGCAACACCTGGTTATGTTGGTGAAAGAAATATTTATCCCAATGAAAGTAGAGCTGCAGACTTTGAATGAGAGCAGCAAATCATAGGCAGATAATTTGTTTATTTAAATTAGTTGAATTTTTGGTTGGACTATATTTAAATTATGTATGGAAAGATAAATATATTTAAGAAAGGTAATCTAAATGTTACAATTATTATGCTGAACTCATAATTTTATTTCACTACACATGCATCTCATATCAAACCTCTCACTACTTGTGATAAACAGTTGAGTGAAATTATTTAATAATGGGACCCAACAAAATATTTTAGTTGTCTTAATCAACACAGAGCAGTTTTTCATGTATTTTTCCAGTGACATAGCTAGCTTGTTATGAAAATATTCCATTAGTGAGACAACATGATTTCAAGTCAGTGGTGTCTCTGCAATTTCATGAGCAGCAACTTGACAGGAACTTTAACTGATCTAACTTTAATTATGCATATTTAATGCTGTACCCAAAACTGGAAGACTGCTGATAAATGCAAGCAAATGCTTAAAACTAAACTGAAGTGGGAAATTTGAAAGTGAATGAAGATCATGTTTATATGCTAAATGCCCCATTAACTAGAATTGGGATTGGAGGCATTCAGGTCATAAAATTGAATCAAGCACAGTTTTGCACTTCTCTTTGCAATTCACCTGTAGTTTCCCAAACAGGAGAACATTTCATTAAAAAAATGTATGGCTGTAAGAGGCTTTAAATTTGAACTATGAACAAAATCTAATCTGAGTGATTATAAAACAAGCATTCTAAGAACTCATCACAAAGTGGTGTGAACATCACTTATATGCTGACTACAGCAGAGCACTCTATTCCGTTTGTGTTAGTTTCTCTGTGTAAATGACCAGGAGGGCTTCTAATAAAAAGTTACTGCTAGAGGAGGAGAAATTGTCTCAATTGAGGGCCATAAATATTCTGATCCATTAGACCAAGTGGAAGCCAGGAGGCTTTTGTCTCTAGCCTTGCTTCTGACAGTTACTAGCCTTAGTACTTTTTACTTGTAAATCCTATTTATTTAATTATGAAATAATTAAATATCCCTGTGTCCATTTTACAGGTGGAGAAACTGAGGTTTAGAAAAACTCTGACTTGTGTTGTGGCCCTGTGGTTTAGTTTATTAGACCTGGACTGGAAACAAGGAAATCTGGGTTCTAATTCTGATTGAGACATTGATTTTATAAGAGGATAATCTCTTTGATACTCAATTTCTCCATCTGGAAAATGGAGACAACGCTATTTAACTGTTTAATTAGTAACTTTTTGTAAGTAGTCATAGGATAAGAGGGAAGGTCCTCTCATGGTTCAATAACTTGTTACAAGACAGAAAGCAAAGGACAGGAATAAATGGTCAGTTTTCTGAATGGAGAGAGATAAATAGTGGTGTCCCCTAAGGATCGGTACTGAGACCAATGCTGTTCTACACGTTCATAAATTATCTGGAAAAAGGCATAAACAGTGAAATGGCAAAATTTGCAGATGATATGAAATTACTCAAGATAGTTACGTCCAAAGTAGGGCTGTCAAGCGATTAAAAAGATTAACTTATAGGCTCTAAACTTTTACATTGTTTTAGTTTTTTTAATGCAGTTTTTTGTACATAATTCTACATTTGTAATTTCATTTTTTATGATAGGGCTTGTATGAGGTGAACTGAAAAATACTATTTCTTTTATCATTTCTACAGTGCAAATACTGGTAATAAAAATAATATTAAGTGAGCACTGTATGCTTTGTATTGTGTTGCAATAGAAATCAATATATTTAAAAATGTAGAAAAACATCTGAAATAGTTAATTTCAGTTATCAGAGGGGTAGCCGTGTTAGTCTGGATCCATGGCACCTTATAGACTAACAGACGTTAGTCTATTTCAGTTGGTATTCTATCCTTTTAACAGTGAAATTAATCACGATTAATTTTTTTGAGTTAATCCCATGAGATAACTGTGATTAATCGACAGCCCTAGTCCAAAGCATACTGTGAAGACTTTCAGAGGGATCTCACAAAACTGTGAGACTGAATTTCATCTACCATTTTGTTGCCCAATGTTGATAAATGCAAAGTAGCAAATAAAAAAACATAATCTGAATTATACATACAAAATAATGGGGTTTAAATTAGCCATTACCACTCAAGACCGAGATCTTGGAGTCAGTGTGGATCATTCTCTGAAAAGACCTGCTCAAGCTGCAGCAGCAGTCAAAAAAACCCTAACAATGTTAGGAACAATTAGGAAAGGGATACATAATAAGATAGACAATATCTTAATGCCACTGCATAAATCCATGGTATGCCCACATCTTGAACACTGTGTGTAGTTCTAGTGATCTCATCTCAGAAAGGATATATTAGAATTGTAAAAGTTGCGGCAAAGGACAACAAAAATATTAAGGGTATGGAACAGCTTTCATATGAGGAGAGATTAAAAAGATTAGGACTTTTCATCTTGGAAAAGAGGCAACTAAGAAGGGATATGATGGAGGTTTATAAAATCATAACTAGTGTAGAAAAAGTGATTAAGGAAGTGATTTTCATGTAACACAAAAAACAGGGGTCACCTGATTAAATTATTAGGCAGCAGGTTTCAAACAAACAAACAAAAGAAAGCACTTCTTTACACAACACAGTCATTCTGTGTTGCCAGGGGATGTTGTAAAGGCCAAAACTTTAATGGGGTTCAAAAAAGAATTAGATAAGTGCATGGAGGATAGGTTCATCAATGGCTATTAGCCAAGATGGTCAGGGATGCAACCCCATGCTCTGTGTGTCCCTAGCCTCTGATTGCCAGAAGCTGGGAAGGGTGTCAGGGGACGGATCTCTTGATGATTGCCTGTTCTGGCCTTTCCCTCTGGAGTACCTTCTTTTGGCCACTGTTGGAAGACAAGATACCAGCCTAGATGGACCATTAGTCTGACCCAGTATGGCTGTTCTTATGTTCTTAAAGTGCTATAAGTATGAAGGGTTATACAAATCAGTAGCAGAGGTGGGACTAGAACTCAGAACTGTCTAGCTCTCAGCCTTGTGCTTAACTCAGTAGACATGTGATTTTGAAAATGTGCTAAGGCTTACAAAAAGCCACAGGTGTGGCTCATTGAGGGTAAGTAGATCTCTGATTCTTTGCAAATTCCCTCTATAATTAGAAAAAATCATGCAAAACATTCTAAAAAAAAGTTGAAACTTTGTAAAATTGCTCCAATTGTGCTGTTTTGTACAGACAAAAAGAGATAAATTGTCAGAAAATGTTTTTTCTGATCATTCTTTATCCAGCTGTACTTGATTTCAGATTTGTTTGTTTTTTTTAAGACACCTGTCCGCATATCTTGGTACAGTAAGGTAATTGAGTATAAAAGGCAGTTAAAAATAAAAATAAGTGAATTACCTGTCCAAGATCATTCAAACTGAGAATAATTATAAACCCATTCCACGAGCCTGCAGGCTTGAACTTTTACCAAAAGAACCTTTAATGGGGAAAAAAAATTAAAAAATATTTTCAAGCCTTTTTATGTATTAAAAAAGGACACAGTCTCTCTGTCTCTCTTCTCTTCCCCGCCTTCCCCCCTACCTTCGCTCCATCCTTTATTATTATTTTATTTATTATCATTTATTAGCATGTCTCCTCCTTAGGCTCAAAATTTAGTTTTAAAGAGCAACAGACCATTTAGAAAAATTAAACCTCTTTGTGGTGGTAAAGAGCCAAATATGTTATATAGAGGAAACCCACTTCTGAATATGTTCAGTGACAGCTTTTCTTTTCTACAGGAAACTTCTACACTGAAGTGTGTGGTATAAAACCTGTACAGAATAGATGATGTCCCAGCATACTAAAATACTGTACCTACCTTCTGGGCTTTCCCATTAGTACTCCTTGTACAGGTACTGAATGAAAAACCATAATCAAATCTGAAAGAAGTTATAACATGGCTTTAATAGTCTGTTTTTCTTTTAAATAGGCCAACTGTTTAAATTGTAACTGAAGGAAGAAGTGGCAGGTTTATAAAAAGTGATTGGATCTGATAATCAGGTTCTTATTCTGTGCATCCAAGCTTCTGAGTGAGTTCTAAATGGAAAATGTTATTTCCCACTATCTTCATATAAATCAGTGTATGGGGAAGAAATACACTATAAGAAATCACGATCAGCAACTTAGGAAAAATTGTACCTGCGGACAGTAGTCTGCATCTCTTGTTCTGTATGCAGACTTAGTTGAATAAAGAGCAGTATGCTTTTAAGTAATATATTCTTCTGTTATAGACACCCCATGCTGCCCCGTCACATGCAGAGGCTGGGCAGAGATCGGGTTGCCCAGTGGGATAGACCTCAAAGATTCTGCTGGAACAGTTGTATCTCCAATTCTGTAAGGTGGCCTGATCGCTATTCTTGGGCTCCGTATGTCAGCACTGCGGATTTTACAGTGAATTGGAGACTGCCTCACTTTTTTGGGCCTTGGAGACTGCCTCACTTTTTTGGGCCTTGGAGACCGCCTCAGTACTGGAACTGGCAACGTGATAACTTCACACACAACTCTTCTTTTCATCTCTCTAATCCTAATATGAAATCCGAGGGAGATGAACCTTCTTCTAAAAGGAGAAGACACAGTGGTCAGAATGATGTTTGCAGTCCTAAAGAAGAAATTAGCAGCTCTAATCAGAATGAAGCAGCCTGTCTTTCTACTCCACCAAAAACTGAAAAAGAAAATACTGCAAACACAAGAGGTAAAAATGGTGTTTGCTATTTCGGTAGTGTTTTCTTTATATATTTAGCAGGTTTTAAGTACCATTTTGTTGTGCCCTCTGTATTCCACCTCTTTGCTGTCAACTATACCAGGAGGGTGTTGGTTTTTAAAAGGTATTACAAATGTTAAGTACTGTAATTTACAGCTTTAAACTGTTTCGATTTTGTGCTCTCAAAAACCCTAATCTGGCAGACAGAGTTGAGCTCATGCTGCTTGAGATAGTCAGGGTGGCTCTTATTATTTGAAGTGGCACCACCAGGTGGTCATATTTGGTTTTGCCATTTATTTTTGTAAATTATAATTTCAGCAGGCTTTGCTGCTGTTTTCTTTACCTATCTGAACATGAATCAAGTGTACCTATGCAGATAATGCAGTTAGATATGCACAGTTTCTCAGCTCAAAACAATGAGGTCTATACAATTCAAATCTTATCAGGTCTAAGTGAGATTCACTGCATTGACAATAGAATTATTTATGAACAGGGAGCCAGAATGCTTAATTATTTAAAGTTAACATGCTTGATGCTAAGAGCACAGTGAGGGCTTCTGCAGCAACTATTGTCTCTCAATACTTTGACTTTAACGTACTCCTCCTAAATTGTCCCCAATTGTTCGCTTAAGAGCTTTTTTTTTTATATTATTATTATTTAACAGAATCTGATTCTGGGACTTGTTTGACATAGTGAATAGCTTTTTTTTTTAAAAGGGGTGAATGGAGGCAAAAGAAAAATCATCTCATTTATCTAATCTACCCTAGCCCATCTTTGTGTCTGTATTCTCAACCAGCAGCAGGAACTTCTAAGTTTTGTTGCTGCTTCTGATGCCTTGAATTTTTTTTATACCTCCCTCCACCCAAAGAGGCACGTCTGTTCTCTTGTTTAATAGACTCCTTTCGGATACCAGCGTCTGGTGCTACCAGGAGAAATTGGTGGTATCTATAAATGCCAAGAAGCTTCAATCAGACTTCACAGGCTGCTTTGTGCTTGGTAGCGTACATATTTAGTTTAATAAAGCAAAATAAACAATTATGCTGTATATAAAATATTTTCAGTGACACTCCCCACCCGCCCAGTTCTCAGCAGCATATTTTGGTATGAGGTCTAGACTTTTTTGGAGATGAAAAATATCAGACCTATCTGGAAAATGTAGTCCTGGTCCACATAACTTAGTCTGGAGCCCCTGTCCTGCAAGCTGCCCAGCACAAGCAGGTCCTTGTGCCTGTTTGGAGTGTCATTGACTTCAGTAGGGCTCTTCATGAATGTAAGAGTGCCTACATAGAGCATCTTGCAGAATTGAGTCCTATACAGGCAGTCCTCGGACTTAATGACTCAATTGCTTCTTGAAAATTGTGTCATAAGTCGAATAAGCCACAGTCTACTCCATTGCAGGACCGAGTGTCGTAAAGTCGAAACCTGTGACCATAAGTCAAATCAGAAACCTGTCATGAGTGCTGTTCATCGTAAGTCAAATGTTCTAAAGTTGAGGACTGCCTGGAAAGGCAAGTGACTTGCAATGGCTCTGGGGAAGAGGGATAAAATTACTTCTACAAAACAAGCAAATGTATGTTAAATTTTAAATATGTATCAGCTATCCGGAACTGACCTTTCACCTAGACATCTTGAGTTAGCTGACTTCTTGCAGGAGTCTCAGCAATGGGATTTGAAGGAGAGGATAGTGGTCTCACAGATCAGCTCAAGGAGGACATTCTGTGCACAAGAATGGCATCAGAGACTCAGACATGGGAGAGTGTCATCTGGGCCATCGTTGGTAGAGCACAGGGCATAGGAAAAGATGTGGTTAAAAAATGAGCATCTGATTAGGGAGGAACACATTTGTGAAGGCCCTTAAATGTGAGGATCAGAGATTAAACTTAGTAGGGTGGAAAAAGGAGTCGGTGGAGGGATTCAGAAAGAGGGGTGATCAGTGGGCAGTGCCCCTCCTTTAGTACCTTACCACATGCAACTTCTCCCCACTCCCCTGAGGATGTGGGAATTCCAGTGATGGAATGTATTCTCTCTGGAAAGTCCTTCAGATTGCTGAGGAGATTCTGGGCAATACCTCCCTATACTGTCTTTCAGTCTGGAAGTGGCAGTTGTGTGTGTGGGGGGGTGGAAACGTCAAGAATTCAATTAATGTCTACTTTGGCAGGGAGGTAATTTTGTCACTATGCTTAATCACAGAAGATCACTTTAGGATTTAGAATGGAATAGCCCAAATACAGTTAAATAGCAGAGATGGGACAGCCACTGGCATAAATATTTGATTGGTGCATAGTTCAGGTATCTGTCTTCCAGCTTCCTTTCAAGGGAGTAAGAGGCAGAATTGTCATACAGTACATCTTTGGCCTCAGGCTATGTATAAACTTACATGGAAATGGTCAAAATACACTTGTATCTCAAGTAGTTGAACTGAATAGTTTTCATTAAAAATGGTCAATGCTTCCCAGGAGTATACTCATCTTTGCAGGATTCCCTTAGGCCCAGGGCCGGCTTTAGGCCGATTCCCCTGATTCCCCGGAATTGGACCATGCGCCTAAGAGGGCCCCGCACCTGCACCTAAGAAGGCCCCATTCTGGGGGTCTTCGGCAGCATTTTGGTGGCGAGGGATCCGCTCCAGGGGTCTTTGGCAGCATTTCGGTGACGAGGGGTCCTTTGGTGCTGCAGAAAACCTGGACTGGACCCTGTGCCACCGAAGCCCCGGACTGCTGCCAGGCATTCAAATCGGGCCCCGCAGGTCATAAAGCCGACCCTGCTTAGGCCTGATCTACACTAAAAAGTTAGGTCGAAGGAAGCCGCTTTAAGTCAACCTGTTAATGTAGGTCTAAACTACCGGGTCGTAAGTAGCCTATAATGTCAACTTCTGTAATCCACCTCTGCGAGAGTCATAGCACTTAATTCACAAGATACTGCAGATGCAGCATTGTGTAATTCGACTTAATTGGTCTCCAGATTGTGTCCCACAATGCTCATCTGTGACCGCTGTGGAGATCATTCTCAACTCTGCTGCACTGCAGCCAGGTACACAGTGAACAGCCCCTCCCTGGCTAAAGCTCTGAGAATTTTTGATTTCCCATTTCCTGTTTGATCAGCACTGGGAGCCTACCAGCTTGAGCACAGCTGATCATGGAGACTACACGCCCCAAATGTGCTCCAGCCTGGTCTGCACAGGAGGTGGTGGATCTCATTGCTGTGTGGGGAGAAGGATCTGTGCAGGCAGAGCTCCAATCCAGCAGAAGAAACGCTGACATCTATGCAAAGATTGCTTGTGGAATGGGGGAGAAGGGCTACACAAGGGAGACACAGCACTGCCGTGTGAAAATAAAAGAACTTTGCCAAGCGTACCAGAAGGCAAGGGAGACGAACAGCCATTCTGGTGCTGAACCCCATAACGAGCTGCATACAATTCTCAGGGGTGACCCTACCAGCATACTCACAAGTAAGCGGACACCTCACAGGTGTGAGTCTAGGGACAACAAGGAGGACGATATGGTGGATGCGGAAGAGGAGGAGGAGAATGGGAAACAGGCAAGTTGTGGATCCGTTCTCCCCGAGAACCAGGAAAGATTTTTAACCCTGGAGCCCTGAGGGTCATAGGACATCGTGGTGGCTGACCATGGTGCCAGGGAAGGCACCTCTGGTGAGTATACAGTTACAATCAAAGTCCAGTTAAACTTTAGTGGGCACGCACATTTGGTGGTATTGCATGTTTACTGTGAAGAAAAAGCGAGGTGCTGTAGTTCTCTGCTTACAGGAGGCCACTCCAGCTACGCAGAGGGTGGCCCCGGAAAAGAGCATTTAGGTGGACTGGAATAGCCTGGAAATCCTCCATGTATATCTCTAGGAAACTTTCATGGAGGTACTCTGCAATCCTTTGCAGAAGGTTTCTGGGCAGGGCAGTCTTATTTCTTCCACCATGGAAGGACATTCCCACGCAACTCCTGAATTAATTCTGCTGGCATCATTGCAGTACACAGCATAGCGGTATAAGGACCAGGTCTATACCCAGACACTTGCCGCATCTCCTTCCTTTTCCCCTCTGTTACCCTCAGCAGACTAATATCACATTGGGTTGCCTAGGGAAAACAGGAGGGAAGCTCTCATTAAAAGTGCTCTTACAAGGGGAAAAAAAAAGGGCATATAGACACCACCATATACGTTCCAGATCGCCAAACCACCTGGCCGCTAATGCGCCTTTACTGTGCTTGGCATGGGTCGGCAAGCAATTTAAAGTGGCTGATAGGGGACTGGGGCTCCACATGAGAGATTCCACAATTTGGGAGTGAAAACGTTCCTCTCCCCTGTTTGTAAATAGCTTCTCGTGGTGCTATGGGGAAGGGCCATTGTTCGACTAGCTACCTCTGCTCCCGACATGAGCCTGCATAAACTTTATTAAAAGTGCGTTCACCCATGACCCGGGGGGGCCTATTTACCATGGCTGTAGCAGCAAAACAGCATAGTGAATGGTTATGGATTCTGATTATGTTATGGCTTGCTCCTAGTGTAATAAGGTTTTTTTATGAAAATGACCTTGTTATAGAAACATTTTATTCATGTACAATGGCTCCTTTATTTTTTTCCATGACTGACAGCTGGAAATGTGTCCTTTGGCATGTCATCAACACCTCAAAGCAGACTTTTGCTGATTAGAAGGAGAAGAAAGAGAAGGCAGGAGGACATGTTCACCAAGATAGTGAATGCCTCCAGGACAGCTGAAACAGAGTGGAGAGTGTGGAGGATTTCACTGTCCAAAAACTTAGACATGGACGTGGAGAGCAGAAAGCTTCCAATGAGCAAGAGCGTGCAGAACGGGATGAGATGCTTCGGATTATGAGGGACCAGACAGACATGTTGAGGTGTCTGGTTGAACTGCAGGAACAGAAGCAGAAGGGTAGAGTCCCTCTGCAGACCCTGGTGGACAGCCAGCCAGCATTACCTGGCGCAGGGTCACCCTCCCCCATGTGTTCCATGAGGCATGGGCAAAAAGTCCTTTATCCCTTTCACTTACCTCTGGGAGGGTACAAGGAACAGAAGGCACCCATTCACAAACCTTTGATGCTCTGGAATGCTGTGTTATGTTACACAGTGAGAATGTTTTTCCAGTTCCAACTTTACAACCCCTTTCCCCAAGGTTACATTTTTGTTCTGTTCTCCCTCTTTACTTATGTTTGTTAAATAAATGGATTTGAGAAATAAATGTTCTTTACTGAGTAGAAGCAATGGCCTTGGGTGGGTGGTTAGCTTTACAGGGACAGTGATACAAGGCAGGTGAAGGTTTGGGAAAGCACAATGCAGACAAGCAGCTCACATTACTGTGACTCGTTATTGAAACGTCTTTTCAAAACCTTGCAGATGCACAGCGCTTCTTGCTGTGCTCTTCTTATTGCTCTGGTGTCTGGCTGCTCAAAAATGACTGCCATGTGCTCTGTCTCAACAGCCCACTCCTGCGGAAAACTTTCCTCCTTTTTTTCCCCACAGATGATATGGAGCACGCAGCAGGCAGCTTATAACCATGAGGATGTTCTCTTTGCTAAGGTCCAGCCTTGTTAGTAAATGTCTCCATCACCGTTTCACACAACCAAAGGCACATTCAGCCGCCATTCTGCACTTGCTGAGCTTATATTGAACTGTTCCTTACTGCTGTCCAGATGGCCAGTGTATGGTGGCTTCATGAGCCATGGGGAGCAAGGGGTAGGCTGGAAAGAAAGTCTCGGATTGCAGCTTTTTGAACAGACCCAAGTTCCTAAAGATGCACGTCATGAACCTTTCCTGACCATTCTATGTTGACGGTGAAACACCGCCTGTGATCCACTAGTGTTTGCAACACCATTGAAAAGTATTCCTTTCGGTTTATGTACTCTTTGAAAAGGTGGTCTGGAGCCAAGATGAGGATGTGCATGCCATCTATTGCCCCACCATAATTAGTGGATGGTTTTGCAGCAATGGGGTTCCCTATGTCCTGCACATTTCCCAAACTCACTACCTTTCAGGCATAAGTGGATTAGTGGCCCTGCACGCTTAGAGCACAGCAGCTCCCATGGTTGATTAACCTGCTCCAAATTGATTCCTCACTGACTAGTAACTATCTACCATTGCAAGCTTCCAAATAGCGATTGCCACTCGCTTCTCTGCTGTCAGAGTAGCTCTCATTTTTGTGTTTGAACTGCAGGGCCGGGGAAAGCTCTGCACAAAGTTCCTGGAAGGTGGCCTTCTGCATTCGAAAGTTCTGCAGCCACTCTCATACCTGCAAAACGATGCAGTCCCACCAGTCAGTGCTTGTTTCATGGGACCAGAAACGATGCTCAGAGGGCAGCTGCTCTGTGAATTGCCAGCAGCAACTGTGAATTGTTTTTCAATGGCTTGCAGCAGGGCTGCTTGCAGGACATCGGTATGTTCTACACAGCAGACCCTATTTCGGCTCGGGAAATAATGCATGAAAAGGCGCGAGGTGTTTGAGATGCTCACAGCAAGAGTGCACAACTGAGCTGGCTCCATGCTTCTGGGGTTATGGCGTACGCGTAGTGGTTTTAAGGCTTGAAAACCACTGGGTTGTTTGCCATTGGGTTGTTTGCCATTATGAGATGCCGAAGCAATGTTCCTGTTCTCCCCTGTGACAATGTTTTGGTCTCATGAGACATTGCACAAACTTCCCAAAACACACTGTGGCAAGTCGCACTTTGGGATAGCTCAGTGCTTCAATGCAGGCACTGCTAGTGAGGATGCACTCCATCGAGACAATGAGCATGGACACGCACAATTGATTTAATTAATTCAGAGACTTGAGGTCGAATTAGATAAAGTTGACTTAATTTTGTAGTCTAGACAAGCCCTTAGATAAAAGAGTCAGTTTTGCTACCTGCTTCCAGATCTTCTACCATTCTTGATACTGTATAGGAGATAATGCAAAGAGGCAAGATGGCATTTTCAGTGGTTCTTGTGGCTCCAAATTTAGAACCATATGGAAGCTTTTGAGTCTCTCTAATCCCCAAATTTTACAGGAGAATTACAAAGACTGAGTAGCATATCTGTGGAAACTGGCCGTGATGGCTTCATAGGATATATTAGGTTACTCCAACTTCAGAGAAGTCTGAAATGTGGGGCATACAGAGGTTAAAAATTATGCAGTTTATATGAGCAGTTTATTTCCATCTCAAATGGAAGGTCTGAAATATTTCTAGTCATGAGATACAAATTTGCCTATAATTTGTTTAAGCAAAGGGAGCTCTCATGAGGAATAATAATTCCTTAAGTACAATATGTTGCATATAAAACAAGTTGTAAGATCAATATACAGTAATGCAAATGTATTACATGATCATTCACTTTGGTATTTAATGTTTCAACAGGCCTGATCAAAAGACATTGGGAGTATTTCTGTCACCATAGTAAAACAATGAAGATTCTTGAAGATAAGCAAATTGACCAAAACAATACAGAAGACAAGGGAAAGTTTGATTTTACTGTGATGTCCTACAATATCCTTTCACAGAATTTGTTAGAAGATAACTCCCACCTGTATAAACACTGCAGACGGCCAGTGTTAATGTGGGGTTATAGATTTCCCAACATTCTACGGGAAATCAAACAACTGGATGCAGATGTAAGTGGAAGACTAACACAGGTTTTATTGAGAACAATATATTCAACGTATAGCAAGAGTAGTTTTGGATTGTGTGTGATCTAGTAGATAAGCTGTCTAATAGGTTCAGCTGTCCTGTAAGTTATCAAGTCATGCTTATTAGGACTGCTGGTTCATGTTTACCAAAGTAGTGTTTTCTGAGTGATCTAACCCTGAGGCAGTAGCCACAGGTAGCATTACTGTAATCCTCACTACTATATTTACACGTGCACTTCTGAAACTGTCCTTCATGCTTCTATGGTCAAAAATAGTCTGTTATTATCCAATCATTCCTGCACTTTCATAAGTTCATTTCCTGATTCTCTTCCTACCCTTTAGGTGTCTTATTCAGTGGGTCATCATCCTCCTTCCCTCCCTTTCAGTGGAAGGTCCTTTCTAGGGCTCTGCCTTTGGCAATCTTCTCTTCTCCCTCAGTATCTTATCTTTGGTGATCTCATTTGCAAATGTGGCTTTGACTACCATCTTTATACTGATGACCTGCAGATCTGTCTCTCCACACTAGAACTCACCTCTCCATCGAAACTAAAATTTAAGCTTGTGTTTTGTGATGTCTCGTCATGGATGTCTAGCTGTCTCTAAAAATTAACATGGGCACAACAGAATTCATTATTTTCTCTTGAAACTAACTTCTCTTGAGCCTCTCTATTGGAGTGGACAGCAGTCTGTCACTCAGGCCTGTAACTTTTACTTCATCTTTTGCTCAGCCCTCTCTTCAAACCTATGCATCCAGGCCATGTCCAAATCTTCCCACTTTTTTTTCTTGCACAGCTCCTCTAAGATCCAGTCTTTCCTCTATGCCCATGCTACCAAAATTCTTATCCAAGTCCTGATTGCGTCACACTTTAACTGTTGAGATTATAGGCACTGAGAGAAAAAATTACATCACTTAAGTCTATTCAAAATACTGCTGTTAAGAACACCATCTTGCTTGCAGCAGCTCTCACAAACACCTTCACAATCTACTTCTGCACTACCTGTCAGACCTTCTAATTTATCACAAGGTCAGCTTCTGCCTTTCCTTCATCAGTGATGCTGGGCTTGATTGCCTTGATTGCCCACTTCTACTATGTGCACTTCCTCCTATGCTGCCCATTATGAGTGGAAAAAGATCTCAGTCAAAATCTAGAAAGTTGCTTACCTCATCCTCCTTTAAATCTCTCACTTTCCTTAATGTATATATAAAATGGTAACCTGAGAATGTTGGTGACGAATTGTGATTGCTGCTCCTGATTGGCTAAGAATTGTGCACGTTGCTGTTGTTCTTCTGTCTTCTCCACCCCACGTAAACTTGCCTGTTTTGTCCACGTGTTATATCGTCGTTCAGTTTGTAAAATCTTTGAAGAAGAGACTGTCCTTTACTGTGTGTTTGTACAGCCCTTTACATGTGTTAGTCTAGTCTGGCTGGAGCTGTAGATGCTAGCACAATATAAATGTTTGTTTGTAGGCAGGGCGGATAGCACTACTTTTTAAGATTGTCTGACAGTTTCCATTATAATTACATTGAAAATGGGGTCTTGTAACTAACCATTTGGGCTAAAATTTTCTCTGCTGGGTGTCTGCCTCATTGAATTTTCTTGGAACATTCAGCCAAAACAGATCAATTGTTTGCAAGAATGGAGCCAGGGAAAAATGCATTATTTTGCCATGTTACATTCTGGTGAACTTTTCTTTGAAAAATTGTAGTTCCCACATGCTTTGGAGTGGTGGGGATTTGAAATATGGTAGTGCAGGGGTGGTGAGCAAAAGCGGGAGGCCTTTGTGTCAGAGATGCAGCTTTTGCTGCTCTTGAAAAAATCCACCCAAATTTGGCCAGATTATAAGCCTTTGGGGGAAAATAATCAGTTTGCAAATGCATAATAGAAACTTTGATTTTTTTAACTGCTGAAATCTGACAGTTCTATCCTCTCCAAGCCTCTCTCAGTGCTGACCAGACTGACCATGTGCCATCCCCATAGGATGATTGTAGCCATGGGCTGGAGCATGCTCAGGGATTCAAAAAGACTTTCTCTGTAAGGGCTTATCTACACTGGCACTTTACAGTACTGCAGCTTTCTCAGTCAGTGTGAAAAAACATCCCCTTGAGCACAGCAATTTTCAGTGCTGTAAAGCGCCAGTGTAGACAGTACACCAGCGCTGGGAGCCGTGCTCCTAGCACTGTTAACTATGCCCCTTGTGGAGGTGTTTTTTTTTTAGAGCTCTGCCACGACTACACAAACCATGTTAAAGCACTTTAACGTTGCCAGTGTAGACAAGCCCTAATTGTTGATCTTGGCTAGGGTGACCAGACAGCAAGCGTGAAAAATCGGGACAGGGGGTGGGAGGTAATAGGAGCCTATATAAGAAAAGGACCCAAAAATCTAGGACTGTCCCTATAAAATCGGGACATCTGGTCACCCTACTGTGGAGTAGGGCTTGCACTGGAACAAAGCGTGGAGCCTGTCACTCCTGTGCTTTCAGTGACTCCCTGCTGGTGGTAGCTTCTTCCTCCCTGCTGTGCTGTCTGATTTGAACTGTGAGGGCACAAAATCCAGATTGGAACAAGATTGGGATTTGGGAGGCGGCGGAGGGACTGACTGTAAATTGGAGTGGGGAGATGGGCTGGCTGGGCAAAGAGACTGGCAGCTAGTGAAGGGCGTGCAGGGTTACTGGGAGCCACTTGTCTTAGGGGGATGGGAAACTGAAATTAGACCAAGAAGTGGTGGGGACATAGACAGGCTGGACGAGGAGATTGGGACTGAGGACGGGGGGGAGTGGACCAGAGGAGGGGAGAGAGGTCTGATAGGAAGTTGGGGTACAGGCAGACAACTGGGACTGGCTGGGCAAGGAGACTGGAATGGAATGTGTGGAGTGGAGACTGGGGCTCAGCAGGGTTGGAATGGGAGACTGGCATGAGAAGCCCAAGAAGTGGAGGCGGACTGGGATTCGGATAAGGAGTCAGGGGTAAGGAGAAGTCAGTACTAAGATATGGATGGGCCAGAAGGGGTCAAGCTTGGGTTTGGGGAGGCAAATGGGAAGAAGAGTGTCCCCTAGAGCCTTCAGTGGAACCCAAGATTCCTGAGTGTCCCCATTCCTCTGCTTTCAGCAGTATCTATGAAACCCACTGGCAAACTGGGTCTCATCCCACACTAATGCTGGTCCCCACACAGAATGACAACTTATCACTATCACTTACTCTGTTAGCTTAAGTGACAGAGGTAGATCTAAAGGTTGCAGTCCTGGTGGTAACCCATGTGGGTGTCAGTATGATGCCACATGATCAAATTTATTATTTTTCAGTTTCTTTTTTAAGAACCTGGGAAGTTACAGAAACACCATTATGGAGGTTGTAAAATCAACACTTAAATTGCAAAATGTCAGAATTAAGATGCTTGTACAACCTTAGTTCGGCCCCATTGTGTGTACACTTTGATACAATCTTTAATTCCATGATCGCATACTATTTTTTTTTTCACAAGATTCCTGCCTCATTCAGTGTACAGGCTGGACCTGCTTTGGGGATGAATCAGGGTTGTGTAGTAAGGGAGACTGTTGTCTGTAGGACCCAGCTTCATCTGTTGCAGAAGATGAAAGGTTTATAGTGAATAGGGCAGAGGATGGCTGGAACAGGAAGGGCAGGACTGGTAGTTAAGACAGTTGAATGTTGTCCTGAAGAACTGGTTTCTATCTCTACCTCTGCCACAGAGTTCCTGTGTGATGCTGGGCAAATCACTGAAACTAGACTTTTCAAAGGTGGTCAGTAATTGTGTATTCTCCGTTTTCTGCGTGCCCAACTTCAGACTCTGGAGTCTGACCTGCAGAAGTGCCGAGCATTCACAACTGACACTAAGACAGTGGGAGCTGTGCTTTAAACATATAACATTCAAACTGCTAGGCACCCTGAAAAATCAGGTTTCTCAAATTGAGCACCCAAAGTTAATGGGTACTTTTGACCTTGATCTCACTGTGTCTTGGTTCCCCACCTGTAAAGTTAGGGATAATACCATCCCCTCACCAGGGTACTGTGATGCTAAATTTATTTACATTTGTGAAGCATTTGGGCTTTTTTGTGATGCCCATCACTATAGTGTCCAAGTCCTTCAGAACAGGGTTTGAATAGTGCCTATTAAATAAGGCCCAGAGCCATATATTGAATGAGGACAAAACAAAATATTGAATAACTCATTAAATGAACATCATCCATCCTGTGCACTGACTGAGGCAGAGGTCCTGTGATCATGTAATATCATAATGTACATGCACAAGGGGGCTGAATTAAGGTTGCGCAGGCAACCTTATTCCTGGCACTTCCTAACTTTTGACTGCTTGGCTTTGCAAACTTAATGTTCTTTCCAAATTTTTTTTGTGTGACTAGGTATTGTGGTGTTCAAAGTATTCAGTGAATCATAGGAGCCCTTCCTGAAGTCTTGCTGTGATACTTTGAAGCCTGTTGGTGGAGAAAGCACTGAAGCAGCTGCTCCTGTATGGATCCTTGATTGGGAAGGCAGACACACTACACTAATACACTTATTTGGACTGTATCAAATCCTTAAATGATAGAACTGCTGCTGGTCTCAGGTTTCAAATATATAGGCTCCCCAGGCTTAACATTCAGCAGAACTGAATCAGTTCTTCTGAGATTAGAGAAATATGGTTGTTTGCATTGTATGTCTCTTTCAGATGAGACTGAGACCTGATCTGTGATAGAAAGTTAGGTCAACATAACTATATTGCTCAAGAGTATAAAAAAATCCATGCTTCTGAGCAGCGTAGTTAAACTAACCTAAGTCCCTATGTAGCGCTAGGTTGATGGAAGAATTCTTTCGTTGACCTAGCTACCACCTCTTGGGGAGGTGGATTACTTACTTTGATGGGTAGGGCCCTACCAAATTCACAGTCCATTTTGGTCAATTTCACAGTCATAGGATTTAGGGGCAGGGGTAGCTCACTGGTATGAGCATTGGCCTGCTAAACCCAGGGTTGTGAGCTCAATCCTTGAGGGGGCCACGTAGGGATCTGGGGCAAAATCAGTACTTGGTCCTGCTAGTGAAGGCAGGGGGCTGGACTCAATGACCTTCCAGTTCTAGGAGATAGGTATCTCTCCAATTATTATTTATATTTATTTATTTAAATATAGTAAATTTCATTATTTAAATCTGAAATAAAATTATTTATTTTATTTAAATAAATAAATCTGAAATCTATTTATTTAAATAGTAAATTTCATTATTTAAATATTTCATTATTTAAATCTGAAATTGTAGGGGTTCTGACCCAAAAAGGACTTGGGCAGGCGGGGGGTGGTGTAGTCGCAAGGTTATTGTAGAGAGGGGTGCGGTACTGCTACCCTTACTTCTCCACTGCTGCTGCCTTCAGAGCTGGGCAGCAGGAGAGTGGCAGCTGGTGGCTGGGAGCCCAGCACTGAAGGCAGAGCTGCCACCAGCATCAGCATAGAAGCATAGCATGGTATTGCCACCCTTACTTCTGTGCTGTTGCCTTCAGAGTTGGGTGTCCGGCCAACAGTCGCTGCTCCCTGGCTGCCAAGCTCTGAAGGAAGCACAAGAGTAAGGGTGGTAATACCGCGCCCCCTCTAAAATAACCTTGTGACACCCCCCCACCCCCCCGCAGCTCTCTTTTGAGTCAGGACCCCCCCATTTGAGAAATGCTGGTCTCTCCTGTGCAATCTGTATAGTATAGAATAAAAACATACAAAAGACCAGATTTCATTGGGGCGTGGGGGGGGAACCCGATTTCACAGTCAGTTGACGCATTTTTCATGGCTGTGAATTTGGTAGGGCCCTACTGATGGAATAATTCTTCCTGTTGGCATAGGTAGTGTTTACACCAGAGACGGGCAGACTACAGCCTGCGGGACCGTCCTGCCTGGCCCCTGAGCTCCCGGCCCAGAAGGCTAGCCTCGAGCCCCTCGCCTGTTGTCCCCTCTCCCCCACAGCCTCAGCTCACTCGCTCCGCCACTGGCGCAATGCTCTGGACGGCGGGGTGGTCAGCTCCTGGGGCAGTGCAACTGCAGAGCCTGGCCTGACCCGGTCTCTGTGCTGCCTGGTAGTGGCAGAGGCAGCATGGCCTGGCTCCAGCTGGGCAGTGCGATCATATTGGCGCCAGCCACCGGCATTCCAGGCAGCGCAGTAAGGGGGCAGGGAGCGGGGGGGGAGGGGTTTTGGATAGAGGGCGGGGGGTTCAAGGTGGTGGTCAGGGGCAGGGTTGGATAGGAGTCGGAGTGGTTGGGTGGGGGATGAGGTTGAATAGGGGGCAGGGACCCCGGGGGGGGGGGACAGGAAGGAGAGGGGTTGGATGGGGGGGGCACTCAGGGCAGGGGTTACGGGGGCAGTCAGGGAACAGGGAGAAGGTGTGGTTGGCTGGGGCCATCAGGAATGAGAGGAGGGGTTGGATGGGGCGGTGGGGGTCCGAAGGTGGTCAGGGGACAGGGAGCAGGGGTGTGTGGATGGGGCAGGGGCCCCAGAGAGGCCGTCGGGGAACAGGGGGCGTTGGATGGGGCAGAAGTCCTGGAGGGAGGGGCGGATAGGAGGTCAGGATCAGCCCTCAACCCCCTCCCTTAACTTGCTCTCCATACAATTTACAAAACCCAATGCAGCCCTCAGGCCAAAAAGTTTGTCCACCCCTGGTCTACTCGGAAGCACTACAGCGGCGCACTTGTAGCCCTGTAAATGTAGACAAGCCCTTAAAGACCGAGTGGTACTTTCATAACAGTGGGTGAGCAGTCTGGTGTTTTCCTCTTCCACCCTACCTCTCAGTTGTTCTCCAGCATTTAAGGTGCAGGTTGTTTTGCTACTCACCAGGTTTGGGGCGATGGGTGGTTATGAGCTGCTCTTTGTTCAGGACTTGGAAAATGTACTTGCTCTTGAGGAGCACAAAGTTTTCCTGGGAGTCTCTCATCACCTGCAGAATCTAAACTTTTCTTTAAAAATAAATTTCTAGCCTTGTGGTAGTTAATCTCCCAAATGTGAGATGAGTGTAAACCTATGCAATGCTGTTTTAGGGAGTCTGTGGGCAGATATCTCCAGAGCCTCTGCTACTACTTAGAGCTTTGCAAGCTGATGTCATCAAGGCTTCTCACATGAGTAAAGTTACTCATGTGCATAAATGTTTACCAGAGTGGGGCTTAAGTACTGATTTGTGCCCAAGTATAGGATTAGGACATCCCAGCCAAGCACCCAAACTTGAAAATTAAGCTTCTTGTCAACAGGGAGCTTTTTTATTCTTTGTCACTTAGTTATTTGGTAAATCTACATGATTAGACAGATCAGATTTTTGAATAAATAGAATGGGTATCAAATACTACTTACAGTAAGCAGTTTTTAAATAGTGAAATCTCTTGCATGATTGTTTTTACCTCTGTAAATAAAGTTACTAAAGCTTCAAGGAAAAACAGAAATGCACTAGTTAATGAAGTGAAAGCTTTTGTTAATATGTTTGTTAATGTATTAAATTCAAATTGGAAAAACTCTTTTAGGTACTGTGTTTGCAAGAAGTACAAGAGGACCATTTTGGAATGGAGATCAAGCCGAGTTTGGAATATTTGGGTATGATGGAACGCTTTTGTCCCACATTTCATTACAATTTCCTTTTTTTATGTACTTATAAGAAATAATCTGTGTGGAATGTGTCGCAGCCCAAAGGCCTCTGGCCTAACATGGCGTCTGGATGGCCAATTGTCGGTCATCTAAAGGTCACACTAGTACTGTGTGCAGCACCGTAGTGCGGTGTGCAGCCTTAGAGGGCCGTGTGTAGGTTCCCGCTCTTTTTACCTGGTCACCTAGGGGTTAGGCTAGGGTCGTGTGCAGTCTCCTGCTCTTCTGCCTAGCAACCCAGGGGTCAGGTTAGTGCTGTGTGCATAACACCAGCGTGCCTTGTGCAAAGGGGCCCAATCTGACCAATCCTTTTAATAATTATTATTCCTTTTTGTCACTAGTTATTTGGTAGAATCTACAATGATTAGACAGATCAGCTTTTTGAATAAATAGAATGGTATCAAATAATACTATACAGTAAGCAGTTTTTAAATAGTAATCTCTTGCATAGATTAGTTTTACCTCTGTAAATAAGTTACTTAAGCTTCAAGGAAAAGCAGAAATCACTAGTTAATAAGTGAAAGCTTTGTTAATATGTTTGTTAATGTATTAAATTCAAATTGGAAAAAACTTTTAGGTACGGTGTTGCAAGAAGTACAAGAGACCATTATTGGAATGGAATCAAGCGAGTTTGGAATATTTGGGTTATGATGGAACGCTTTTGTGCACATTTTCATATACAATTTCCTTTTTTTATGTAATTATAAAAATAATCTGTGTTTGGAATGTGTCGCGCCCAAAGGCTTGGCCTAACATGGCGTTGGATGGCCAATTGATCGGTCATTAAAGGCACACTGTACTGTGTGCAGCACGTCGTGCGGGTGTGCAGCCTTAGAGGCCGTGTGTAGGTCCCGCATCTTTTTACTGGTCACTAGGGGGTTAGGCTAGGGTCGTGTGCAGTCTCCTGCTCTTCTGCCTAGCAACCCAGGGGTCAGGTTAGTGCTGTGTGCATAACACCAGCGTGCCTTGTGCAAAGGGGCCCAATCTGACCAATCATAATGCAGTTCAAAGGGTCGGACTAGGGTTGTGTACAAACCTATGCTAGTGTGCTGGGTTCAGCTTCTAGCAGCTTCCAGTGTGCCGTGCGCAAAATCTGCCCACGTAGGGGGCAACAGCTTGGAACCTGGAGGGTGGGGGAGCTAGGGACCAATCAGATTCTGCCAGGTGTAAAACAGTCCCTGGAATAAAACCATGCCTCGGGCCAGGGTCTGTAGGAGTATCCGCGAACTGACTGAAGGACCTGATCAACCCTTCAGCCAGGGGTCTCCTCCGGATATAGCCGGCTCGTGTCGTGTTGTTTATTATTTTCCACGGATTTATTATTTTTCAACGGTATTTTTCACGTGTTGCTTATTTATTCTACGGTATTTTTCCATGGATTCAGTATGCTTCTGGTGTGTGTACTGTTGGTCAGCTGCGCCTGGAATATGGTACTTGCTCACTAACTGTCTGTGCTTTGCCTAACCTTTCCTCTCCTTCTTCCCCTTTTTATTTGGTATACAACTACATATGCTGCTGCCTGCTGTAAAGTTATGTATATATGGTACCTAAGGATTGAGTTGTCATAAGAACTGCTATTGAAGTTAATTTGATGATAATATTTGGTTAAGAGTGCACACAGATCATTTTAATTTGGTGTATTCGTTTACTTTTCTACAGAGCAGTTAATTTTGAAGTATTTGGTTATGTGTTACTGCATGTAAATAGCTTGTTTTAGATTGTGTAGAGGTTTTTGTCCCAATAGCACTGTTAGTTGGTAAAAGTGCTCCTCCCCAGCCCAAGTTGTGATTTTCTCCCTGTTAATAAACGGCCACGTGGTATTTGAACTGTCAGCCTGTCTGGTCTTGGTTTTTCCTCACTCGATTAAAAGACATTCACCGAACCCGCATTCGGGTCGGACAGAATGAAGAGAGAGGCATTTTTCATATGGCAAAAATTAGTTAAATAGGTGTTGCTTTAAGACCTGCTCTTGCACTCTTTATTTTGGCAAACTCATTAATGCCTGAATTTTGCCTGCATATGAAGTGCAGAACTGGGCCCTTAACTGCTTTCAGATGAATTTACTTAAGACCTGATCCTGTAAATTGCTGAGTGCCCTCAGCTTTCATTGGCTTCAGTGAGAAAGGAGGCCACTCATCACTTCACAAGAGATGCTTAAAACATGCAAGTCAGTCCCTTAAATTCTAGAGGGATGTAGATGTTGGATCTCAATTCTAGGTATAACTGAAGCTACAAATCAGAAACAGTCTTGTTGATTGGCTTCTAAATTCTGTTTTATGTATGCTTTAGAGTTTAGTATAATCATTTATTTAAGCTATTGTGTTCCCTGAAGTGGTTAATACACTCATTCTATCTTGATAATTTAAAGTATACTTTCACAAATAGTTATTTTTAATTGCTGTGGAAGATGTAGTGTTTCAGTCATACATAAAATTGTAGAAAATACTTACCTTTTGTGACAGTTACAGTTAATGGAAAATATTATAATCCTGAAATAATGTATTGGTAATGTTGAATATAAATGTCTTGCTCTATATAAAAAGAACTTTCAAAAAAACTTGTCATTTCTAAGCTGTGTTGGGAACAAGGCACTCTTAATTTATTGAGAAGGCACTGGAAGCTTATCTTGAGACCTTGCAGCTCTTACTAGTGTAAAGCAAGTTTCAGAAAGTTGGGTGATTATCATAACATTACTGTTTTAATATAAACTACTGGGTTTTTAAAGCTGTCAGACAATCATTTCTGGCCTACAGAAGTCTGTCAAGTACTGTTCTTAATAGGAATGTTTCACAAGTGAACCATTATTAAGCTACTCTGGTAGCACTCTGATTAAACTTTAAAGCATCTATCATTTTACATTTGACTTGTCCTATGACACACGAGAAGCACCATGCTGAGTATCTTACATCATTAGTTTAGAAGTGTATACACCACAGGTGATACTGACTGGATTTATTGTTCAAATTAACTTCTCACAGCCAAGTTTTTCTTTCCTTTCTGAGTTCCTTGGGTGCATGCTGTATAGCCTCAGGCCTGGTCTACACTACGCATTTAAATCGATTTAAAGAGCGTTAAATCGATTTAACGCTGTACCCGTCCACACTACAATGCCCTTTATATCGATATAAAGGGCTCTTTAAATCGATTTCTGTACTCCACCCCGACGAGAGGAGTCGCGGCTTAAATTCGATATTACATATCGGATTACGTTAGTGTGGACGGAAATCGACGTTATTGGCCTTGGGCTGGTACTACCACACGTGCACCACTGACCGTCTGGACAGCAATCTGAACTCGGATGCAGCGGGCAGGTAAACAGAAAGCCCCGGCGCTTTTGATTACTATTTCCTGTTTGGCCCAGCGTGGAGCTCTGATCGACGGATGGCGATGCAGTCTCAGATCCAAAAGAGCTCCGCATGGACCGTACGGGAAGGATATTGATCTGATCACTGTATGGGGAGACAAATCGTGGTATCAGGCTCCAGTTACAGAACAACGTACATGCCAGCGTTTCGAAAAATATCTTCCAGGATACATCAGCGCTGTGTGAAAGCGGTACGGTGTGAAGACCCAGGACTTTATATGGACGATCAGGGATGGAGGACTGACTCCAAGGCTAAATTTCCCACAAGTTTCCACAGCAGTCTCTTGAAAAGTATTTGCATTCTTGGCTTGAGCTCACCAAATGTCGTCGGTTTCAAAACACAGAATATCTGGCGATTGTTTCATAGGGAGAATTGCTCCTCAGTTCCTCCTCCCTTCACCACCACACGTGAGAAAGGTGGAAACGAACTCAATCTTGGATTCTTCAGTGTTCACCCTA
>NC_133771.1:169709196-169722135 GCF_003597395.2 Chelonoidis abingdonii
TGTGTTACTGATGATTGCTATAGCTGCCTGTAGAGCATTGTGCGAGCAGTTGAATGGAAGCTAGTGTATCTGCTCCTCTCCCCCTCCCCTGGTGGTAGCGGTTCTTTACATGATTACTTTGATTATCCTGGTTTCTTTTACCTACCGGGGAGTGGTTGGAGAGGATATTCAGGTTGAGGCTGGTCGTGTGTGGGTCGCCTGTGTGTAAATCTTGTGGGGATTGATTTCCAGGTTATTCCCATGATTTTTACAGAAGGCTTGGTAACTTGTCGTCTTCATAGCAATGGGGGCTGAGATGAGCTTGTCATCATCCTCCGCTCGCCCTTTCCTGCTGTAAAGAAAGATCTCCTACTGCTGAGACGTAGCTTGGTCATAGCCCCGAGGCTGCTCCCCTTCTCTCTCTCATCACGTAAAACAAGTCTTGTGGTTTCCTATTCCCTGCTTACTTTTTTTTATAACTTTCATCGACCCAAATTGGGGGTACGACTGTCTACGAGCTAATCCAAGGAAGTGTTGGGGGGGAGGAGCAACGTGGGTGTGTTGTTGCAGGCGGCACCCTTGATCTTGACACGGAGCAAGCGTTGCTTCTGATACACTTGTCCGCTAATACACTTGCCCTTGATTCTAGGCAGGACTGACTTAGTTTCAGAAACCATTAAAGGAAGGTGCTTGATCATAAGTCCCAATTTTTGTCTTGCGTGCGCCCCCCGGCCGATTTTCAGCCAGTGTGGCACTCATGATAGCATAGATTAGACAGTTACTATGTAGGGTGTCGAGGGGGTGAGGGGGTGCAGTGCGTGTGTGAAGTTGTGGGTGGGGGTGTGAAGGTGGGGGTGGGAGGTTCGGATGGGCGGGGCAGGGGGGGGAGGCGGGGGGAGTGCTGTGTGGGGGAAGGTTGGAGGATGCGGAGAAGGCGCGAGGGTGAGAGTGGTGAGGGGGGGCGGGGTGAGTTGGGGGGGGGTGGGAGGTAGGGGGTGGGGGGGGGAGGGAGGTGGGGGGGGGGGGGGGCGTGAAGTGGAGGGTGGTGGACGCGCGGGAAGAACCGTCATCTTCAATGTTGCCAGTTTTTCTCCGGCAGGTAGACGGTACAGAACGACCAGCTAACCGATCTTGTTATCATCCAAAGCAAGTGATGCTGCTTGATATGCGCCTGGGAGTATCGCCTCTCTCTGCGCTAGGATCCAGTTACCATATTGCGGTGCCGCGAAAAATAAAATAAAGGCTTGGAACGGGCTCCCTGGTGTGCCTGCTGAGGAATTATGGCGTCGCACAGGCAATCCAAGGAAGAAAAATGGCGGCGACAAGGATTGTCAGCTGTGTTGTCCGGAGGAAGGAAATGAACTTGATGACATTTACCCAGAACCACCCGCGACATAATGCTTCAAACCAGAAATTTCCAGGGCGGGTGAGGAGAATGCTAGAATGGCGAACTATGGGATTGCTACGAAGAGCTACCCACAATGCAACGCTTCAGAAATCGACGTTAGCCTCGGACCATGGACGCACAACGCCGAATTACTGTGCCTAGTGTGGCCGCATGAAATCGAATTTATAATATCAGTTTTATAAAACCGATTTTAGCTCATTCGATATTATCCCATAGTGTAGACGTGGCCTCAGATTCACTTTTTCCCCCTCTCAGCAGCCATTAAAGTAAAAGGAGATTTATTGGTAAGAATATGTATTGAGAGGCACATTTTTAGTAAGTCATTTATAAAGACTATTTTCTCTTTACATAATTATGCAAAACAGCTTCCATTATAATCCCTCCGTTTTCAGATGCTTACATTCTTTTTGATGATTAGTTTTCAGACAGAGACCAAATATGGCACATTTCAGTCCAAAAGGTGAAGATCTGAAAGTAAGAAACATTTGAAAATGGGTACAGTGGAAACTTTTTACAGCCTTGACTATAGCAGGCTCAGGTATTGACTACTATGGAAAAACAATAGCATGAGCTATGTTCTTGTTTTTTTCCGTTAACGATTCACATTTCTTTCATACAGGTTATCATTGTGAATATAAAATGAGGACAGGAAGGAAACCTGATGGCTGTGCTATTTGTTTCAAAATTTCCAAATTTAATCTTATCTCTTCAAACCCAGTGGAATTTTTCCGCCGTGATATTCCACTCTTGGACAGAGACAATGTTGGACTAGTGTTGCTTCTGCAGCCCAGATTTCACTGTAAAGCTACTGCTGCAGTCTGTATAGCCAACACTCATCTGCTGTATAATCCAAGGCGAGGGGACATTAAACTGACCCAACTGGCGATGTTACTGGCAGAGATTGCCAGCGTTGCCCATCAGAAAGATGGTAGATTCTGTCCTATTATCATTTGTGGTGACTTCAACTCTGTTCCTGGTTCTCCACTGTACAGTTTTATAAAGGAAGGAAAGCTGAATTATGAAGGACTACCTATAGGAAAGGTAGGTGTTTGTTTCATCTCATGTAAGAATTAATGCTGGTGGAAAAGGAATATTTTATGGAGTGACAATGGCCACCTATCATGGTGTGCACCACTCATCACTTATCTGGTGCCTCCTCCTGATCAGTTGTGGGATTAGCTCTCAAAATCGTCATCCCTTCTTGTGGTCACATGCCATCACATTCTCTCTCTCAGGTATGCAGCTCCTCTCATCGCTGGAACTGCAGTGTCTTCATGACGCAACCCTCCGGCTAGGTCACTCAGCATTCCCCCGTTCAGGATACAGTCCTTCAATTCTCTGTCACCCCCATAGTCTCTGCCATGCCCTCAGTGACTGGTAGGGGAACCCAAGCTCATTCACTACTACAAGTTCCAGTCCAGGGACTCTACACACAGCAGTTCTGGGGTTTCCTCTCATTGCTCCTTCTCTGACTGCTTCCTACAGTTCCTGGTTCCCCTTCTTGTCCTGGGAATAACAGCACCAAACCCTCTTCCCTTTTCCCAGCAGCAGCCCCTGTCTGTTGCAAGCTTCCTGGCTTTGAACCTGCTTGCAAGCCTGTAGAGTTAATAGTCCTACCTGACCACCTTAACCCTTTCTAGTTCTGTGTGGAGTTGAGTTTCCATTAGAAGCCCGATTTTTGACCTCCACTCTAAAATCTACAAACAAAGGAAAGTCTGCCACACAATTGCTGTGCTAAGTCTGAGGCTGACTCAGTGTTTTGTTTCAGAAATGCAACTTTAACTCCTAATTTCCTGACTCTAACGTTTTAAAACATATAAACAATTGTTCTTGAAAGTGGTATATGTTCAGTTACAGATATGTATCTGGACCTTACCTCTGGCTTAATTTAGGTCTTGTCTTCATGTGCACCACAGCTGTAGTGTTTTAGTGAAGACTCTCCTATGCCAACAGAAGAGCTTCTCCCATTGGCATAGTTAACCCACCTCCCCAAGAAGCGGGAACTATGTTGGCGGGAGAAGCTCTCCCATTGACATAGAACTGTCTACATGGGAGGTAGGTCACTAAAACTATCACTTGGGTGTGGATTTTTTTACACCTCCGAGTGACGTAGTTATACTGATATAGGTCTGTAGTGTAGATCGGGCCCATTTTTGTGGGAACACTTTAAATGCCAAGTCTAACACTTGGCAAGTGTTCCTTTTCTTTTGTAAGGGGTAATTTTTCCCCAAAAAGAATTGTATTTAAGTATTAAGGTATTCCTTTTACAACTAGCAATACAATAGGGCCTATGTTATCAGTCAGGCTAAGACCAAACTTCCCTTTTCATTAACTTGGCTGAAATGTCCATAAAACATGTTCTATTGACACAGTAAAATACTGTTCCACCTTGTGACATCATCATTTTTTTGGTGTGGGAGGAGATTTAATCACAGACCTTCTGATCTTTTTCAAAAGGATTATTCTAACATTATGGGTGAGCCGGGGCTGTATTGGTTAGCGTAAGTGTAAAGTCAAAGTTATGATTGCTGGGTGACCAAAGTAGAAGCCATGTTTGAGTGTGGCATCACATTCTAAGATATTTTATGTGAGTTCAGTCTGAAGATAGCTATTTAATTTGAAGTGACTAAAGCATCTACACTAGGGAAATGTGAATTTTCCATTATTGGTGTTAACTGCCCATCAGCTGCCAACCCCATTTTCAGCCTCCTTTTGATTTTCTTCCAGAAGAATAAATGCCCCATTGTTAAAAGCAATGTCAGCAGTCAGTGAACTGTTCATACTAGAGCTTCTAATGTTGCTAACCAGAGGTCGTCGTATTCTCTCAGCTAAGTCTCGCAGGAACTATTTTACAAAATAGGATTGTTATAAAGCGAGAGCAAGTTGCATATAAAGAATATCATGGTTTAGCAGAGAAAGCTTTGAAGAGTTGCTACAAAAGGCATGTTTGTAAGGCATGTATAGAAGAGTGGACTCACTGCAAGTGTGCCCCCTCGTGGCTAGGTGTGGCATAACATCTTTGCCTTTTCTAGCATCCCATGCTGATGATTTTCCAGTCCTTTAGTGGTCTTTCTCTTCTCACCTTTTAGCCCTCCAGCTAGGTCACATTTTAGTTCCAGGCTCCTTTCATGGTAAAACAGACCCACAAACAAAAGTCCAACAAATCACTTCCAGGACTCTGGCCTCTGACTCAGGGTCCATTGGCCCTTACTCCCATCTCTCCAGCGTCTGAATTGTCCTGATCCCCTTACTTCTTCTTCGAGTGCTTGCTCATATCCATTCCAGTAGGTGTGCGCGCGCTGCGTGCACGTTCGTTGGAGACTTTTACCCTAGCAACACTCGGTGGGCCGGCAGGGCGCCCCCTGGAGTGGCGCTTTGTCACGCAGATTGTTGGAATGACTTACTTTCAGCTGCATTTATTGATCTCTTCTGTTGCTCCAGTTTGCTTCTGTTTCTCTCCACTACAAAAATAGGAGAATTAAGTCTAATTTTTTAAAATGAATCATTACGACCACTGGCAGTAAAACATAAGAAAAGTAGCCTAGGACAAACACATCTTTCACAATGTTATCTATTTCTCTTTTGATGGGGAAAATAGGATCAAATTTACATAAAACTGGATTGAATTGCCCAGTCTTCCATAGACGTCCCTATACATACAAATCTGACCTTCAGAAAAAGTCTTTTACCTAGACCGACCATACACATCACTCATACCGCAAATACTGCTCCTAATGAAAAATGGATATTTAACCTTAATAAAGAAAAAAGTAATTTAAATGGAAGGTTTTAAAAATATCCAACAATGGTTCTAACATTCAAGTCACCTACTGCATATTCAATCTCAAAGAATATTAATTTTTTTAAGGTCTAAGCCGCCCACCATGCCTAGGATGGTGAAAATTTTATCCCTGAAGGTCCATCGACATGTTGCTAAGCACTGGGGCCCCATTTTTTATAATGAAAATAGTCTTTGGTTTCACGGTATTTGATATGTTATTCATATAGAACGCTACTTATAGTATCTACCTGTTTCAGCTCTAAACTGAAACACCCTCTGATTTCTTCTTGCGCTACGCTAGTGTACCGCTCATACACACAGCTCTGTGAATGCCTAGCTGGGGGCAATTGGAATAGTGTAGGATCCTTTTCCCTCCCAGTGAAACTGTCTGGCCCAGCCACACCTAGAAAAGATAATACGATTGCTTACAATACAGAATCATTTAGTTCGACAAGATACCTGTCAAATTTAATCTAAAAAACTATTTTTTTAAGTCAACTGTGAGTCTCCATTAACAAACACACATATGCTAACAAAAAACAAAAAAGAATTCACTTTTCATATCACCTGCTGTGATGGAAGTGTCTAACCCAGGAACAGTAGAACAGTTAAGCCTCCAATTAGGACATAAGGTAACTGTGACAAAATACAGTACCAGGAAGACAGCTGGGATCTTCAGAATAGGAAGGAGCACAGGGCAAGTGGAAAGGAAGCAATGGGGATACCAGATGAGCCATAAGAAGGTGTTCTCTCATCTTGCTAAAGGCGAGAAAGCTGGGAAGGCCACGGCAACCGCTGGGCCTCAATCCAGGAGGAAGATGGGAGTTGCCGGGGACAGTGAAGCCTAGAGACAGCAGGCACGTTGCTGAGCAGCCGATACCAGACGGCACACAAGTCGCAAAGGCTTGATAAGAGTTAATACTTAGGACTGACCATTGAGGGGGTCACGGAGAAAGGCAAGAACTCTGCGTTGACACACTCGGAGCACTGACAAAGGGGAGAAATCTAAGATCAAAGTCTGGAGTAAGCTCCTTTGGCTGACCCGATGCAGGGATACAACAGTGTCTCTAGGAGACCTTGCTGGGAGGTGTTGGCCTTGCAAAACCCAGAAAGGCGGCTGGAAGAACAAAGGCTTGAGGAAAATAATGTACAAAGGAGTCCGAGAAAGAGGTAGTGCAACGAGTCTGACAGGCAGACCTTGGCTGCATCGTCTAGGTTCTGCTGGATGGAACCTCAGCCATAGAGAGTGGGCCATTCCCATACAACTAGGTCGTCGGTTACCGCACTGAAAAGTGGTGTAAGCCCCTGGAAAGACGTTCTCACGCCTTATGTAACTGTTGTGTCTCCGGAGATGTTTTGCCCATATGCCATTCCAGGTAGTACTTGCGCTTGCCGCGTGCAACTTCGTTGCGAGACTTTAACCTCCTATACGCACACTCGGGGTCCTCCGGCGGGGCCGCCATCTGCCCCCTGAGTGGCGCCGGGGCTCATGGCCGCCTGACTATATATACCACCCCCGCAGACCGTCACTAATCTCTAGTCTCTTCCTTTCCGGCTTACCTGCCGACAGGGCGGGGGGGTGAATAGAGGCTGGGCTGTTTAAAAATGGATATGAGCAACACCATCTATACTCGAAGAACAACAGTTCAAAGGTGAAGTAACCGTCTTTCACTTCTTCGAGTGTCTGCCTCATAATCCTATCCACGTAAGTTGATATCCAGCCTTAGCCGAGGGGTGGTCGAGTGAGACGTCAGAAAGTAGACACCATGCTAGAGTATCCGAAAGGCGGCATCGTCTTCTAGACTTGCTCAATCAGCGAGCGTATTGCGATGTAAAAGGTAGCAACGGACGACCAGGTAGCCGCCCGACAATATGACCTGTGACCCGGGGACCCTGTCCAAGGAAAGCGGCACGCAGGCTTGAAGCCCGAGTATAAACAATGAATGTCGGTGAGCTGGCCCAAAAATGGGACGTGAGCTAAGTCAATAGTATCGTCCGGATACAGGACGTCACCTACATGAATGCAATCCCTCGAACGTACAGGGAGAACCTTCATCTACGCCCGCCACTGCTAGAATAACGGGGCGAGTGTCTGAAGGCTTAGACTGCTGATGTAGAATGACAAGAGCCCAAGTTGACACCCAGGGTGTGTACCTTCCTGGTCCTCAATGCGTGATATGCGTGCTAGACTTCGGCGATATGAAGACGACGGAGTTAGAAAAATGTCTTGGTAATATGAAAGGGACCAGAGACCACCTTCAGCATAGGAAGGCCGGTGTGGTCGTAGCTGCACCTTCATCTTGTGAAATGAAGTAAGGGTCTATACTCGAAACGCACGAGCTCAGATACCGCGTCCTGGCTAGGGTGAGCAGCGACCGAGGGAAGCCGTTCCATGACAGGTAGACAACATGAGCTAAGAAAATGTGTTGCTAAACGCTACGAAAATGCAGGGGGGACATAAGTCTAAGACAACGACACGAGGTGGGAATCTCCCATTGAAGTGGGAACGAGGATGTTAACCGGAGTCGTTACAACCTCCAATCCCTACAGAAATCTGGAAAACCTATGCGTGTGAAAAAGGGTGGAGACGCTGTCGGACTCTCTCAGATGGAGTGGCATTGCACCGGTCCGAGTAAATGGACACCTAAGAAAGAGGATATAGGCCTGGGCCACTTCCAGACGACACAGAACATAGATTAGCTACCAGAACAAAAACAGACTGGGAGGAGACACATTGAGGCAATCCCAGGGAACGCCGAGCATACACGAAAGTAAAGAGAACCCGCTTCCCACTTTAGCGGGCATAAATATCGCTTCCTGCGCGTAAGAAGGTTTTCCCACCACCCCATAGAATGGACCCTGCCTGAAACCTGGCTGAGCAGGCGGCGCTCCAGACCGCTCCGTTTAAAAACCCAGACAAGAAGCCACAGTCGTACAGTCAGGGGAGACGCAAAGGTCCGGGGTTGAATGCAAAAAGCCTGCGAAGTCCGCGTTATAAGGTCCGGGTAAGAGGGCAGTGGAATATCGAGTGCTAGGTGACGGTCGAGGCAGCCATGGGAGACCATCGTTGTCATGCCCTATGGAGACTGGAGCGTCAGGATCAGCCTTGGCGTTGTCCCTGATAAACTGAGCTTAGTTAGACCCTGTTGGCTAAGGAAAGGGTGCGAACAGGAATAACAGCGAGACACCCTTAAACTGAGGGAATGAGGAGAAGTGCACCGATGTCAGGATAAAGGCAGCCCGGAAGCGACCCTGCAGTGACGCAAGCCAACACCGGACACCTTTTCTCTATTCTTCCTTGAGGCGAAATAGGTGTAATCTGGGGTAAAGCCCCCGACTTCACGGAAAACAGAAGCGGAATGTGCCGACGATGGAACCCATTCTGCTTCGTGTCAGGAACGACGGCCCTCAGGCGGTCCCGACCTAGATGTGTTCCGGACCCCGGCAGAGGACAGGGAGGTCGTATACCAAAGTCTATGACTAGGCTAGTAACAAAAGGCCGCTAACAGATTGCCATTGCCATCTTGGCAAAGAGGGACGATCGTGTCCTCGTTGTATTGTATATGTAATACTGGAGTACGTTGGTGTCCTAGAAGAAATGGGCAGAGCAATAAACGGCCCGTAGCGAGTGGCGAACAGGGCGCTAGGCACGCACCACAAACGCGACCGCCCTGACAGCTCGCGGACATTGCGACATGAGCTGGAGTTCCGGTCAAGGACCAAAATGACCTTGGGTACCGCCAGGATGCCCAGGTTGCGCCCACAACCCAGTACAGACGGAAACCTTGCCGGGATCAAGGGACAAGCGAGGTTGAGGTAGATGGAACCGGTCGAACCGCCCTTAAACACCAGGAGGGGTCAACCAGCCCAGGTTGAGGATCCAGACGTGCTGACGGTATTTCTGAGTGATATCCGCCCAGGGCATTAACCATGCGCACAAGGCCCGATAGAGCATCCGGGAGTGCGGAGCCCAGCATTGACAAGGGAGCGCAGCCAGTTCAATCATAAGCAGTGCTTAAGACAACAAAGTGGCAAACTCCAAGCGCGCAGATGTTGACCGGTAAGAAGTAGAGGAGAAAGAAAGCGAGGCAGGCGGTCGGCGGAACAAGAATGGTTGTGGGGAAAGGCTGGAGCCCCTGAACGATGAAATGAAAACTATAAATCTTTATTAGGAACCTCTGAGGAGGCAAGGCATGGGTTCTCGATGAGTCTCCAGCAAGCGCCCCTATGAATTATTTCTGCGTAAGGATGCAGGATTGGATTTGGTCTAGATTGATGATTCAACCTAGACGGGAGAACAGATGTTTGATGCAGTCTAC
Organism: Chelonoidis abingdonii; assembly: GCF_003597395.2. NCBI lineage: Eukaryota > Metazoa > Chordata > Testudines > Testudinidae > Chelonoidis > Chelonoidis abingdonii. Next base: position 169,718,684 of record NC_133771.1, read on the forward strand.
ATGCGCGGAGTCACTGGGCCCGGAAGCCCCCGAATCAGCCAGATCGTTGGAGAGTAGGGGTAAAGATCCATGAATGCAACACCGACGCTGATAGGAAACCAAAGACGGAGCGTAGGCGCGTGATAACCGCCATACACTTCGAAAAAACTCGAGGGGGCCCGGAGGAGAGGCCGAAAGGGAAACCGCAAATTGATAGTGAGAGCACCAGCGAACGAAAGAAACCTCTCTGTGCGGGGTAAATTGCGATATAAAAATAGCGTCCCTCATGTCGAAAGCAGCGTACCCAATCTCCGGGATCACGAAGGGGGGAAAGGAATGATGTTTGCCAAGGACACCATGCGGCCTTGGAGCTTCTGATGTACTTTCAGAGCCACTTGTAGGCCAGGATGGGCCGGAGACACGCCTTGGAATTAGGAAGTATCTGGAATGAACCCCTGCCTCTTACGTCCTCTGGAAAAACTCTCCTCTATGGTCCCAAACGCAGGTGCTTCGAACTTCCTGCAAGAGAGGATTGCTACGTCGAGGAAAGAGGAACAGGAAGGGAGGGGGCCAAGGCAGGGTCCGAAATAAAACCTGAATGACGGTAGCCACATTCCACGAGTGCTGCAGGACCCCAGCGGTCCTGATCGTTAGCTGGACCCTAGCAAGGAAGAAGCAGCAAGAGGCCGGTGGCGAACCTGAACGGAATCCTGGGGCGGAAATTGTACGGGCTTCTCAGAGTGCACCTCAAAAGTTAGGTTCGTCCCGCCGGTGTTGGTGGGACCGAGTGTACCTACCTTGAGGCCAAAACCGCGTCTACGAGAGGTCGGCTCCTCCTGGAGAAGTCCTGGTCTCGTCGAGGTGGGGGGGAAACGTTGGGACTGGATAACGAAGGAACGCATCTCTGAGTCTGTGCTTCATTCCCAGCGAACGCATCATCACGCGATTGCTTTCAGACTCTGAGGCGAAGGTCTGTCTTCTGGGGAGAGAGACCGTCTGATATACGCCAGGTAGGTCCTGTAGTGTTACGGCACCAGGTGGCAGACCGAATCTGCAGCCACGAATACGTCTCATAGCTCCCCTGAGGCAAAAGAGTTGTAGCCGCCGTGACTCCGCGGCGCCAACGGCCTGAAGGAGGTCCTCGCAACTTAGTCCCTCCTCCCAGAGAGCTGAGAACTCATGCCGGAAGCCTGCGGGACCGCCATGCGCACAATTATCCCACTGCCTCAAGGTTGAAATTAACAGACTCAGGAGGGCTGTTATGATTCGCGACGCTGAGCTGGAGGCCGTCCCGCAGAGTAAATTTCTCCTGCCCAGCAGTCCATACCCTAGGCCTCTGGATTTGGGCGCAGGAAGCTGCTGGCCACATTCGCCTCACTCGTTTACGGACTGGACTACAACCAACAGAGCAAAGGCGGAGCGTGGCACATAAAGGTTATCATACCCCGTTTGACAGACCATATATGTCGCTCACCCCTTTGCTGTAGAGCAACCGAAGCGGGGTCTGCTCAGATTGTAAATCGCTCGTGCCTGATGGAACTGAAATGAAGGGGAGCGGCAACCCTTTGGGCGTATCCGCTGAAGTACTAGCGACCACTGGTCCACCACCAGGAACTTCTCCACAGGTAAAGCTTTATGTTCAAGGCCACCTCGGCGTAAGGAGGTCCTGGTGAGACCTGCAGGTCGATAGCGGTCGGCCCTGACCGGCCGTCCCTGCACAAGCCTCGTCGGGAAGAAAGGAAGAGACTCCAGGACAAAAAGTTCTGAGAGACTTTGCGTCCTGGGGGCATACCACTGGCTTTGCATCTTGTTGGTACACCGTGTCCTGGGCGGGAGGTTGCCTCTAGCTCGCTGGAGGGGTCTGCCGCCGGACTCCGGTGCTCCTGGTCGCGGACGGAAGTCGTGGCGGCGGGTGGTGGGACCTTGGCTCGGGGCTAAGCCCACGGAGTCCAAAAGAGCACTGATGAGGACCTTATTGTCCGATCTCCCATAAGATCCGTGTCGGCATGAGAAGGAGACGATCGGCTGGCGGGATGCGCACAGGCGAGGGCGAGAGCGTGTGAGGAACGTCTCGAGGCAGTAGAATGTCTCTGCGCGGTGCCGGGGAGCAGTACCGGGAGTCCCAACCGTCCTGAGGCCGACAGGGACCTACGACCAGCCGTGCCGGGAGGTCCGACCAGTGCCGAAGCCCGCCGGTGCCGAGATTGGCTGTTGGCGATAACGGTGCCGGAGCGGTGATCAGAGCATCTGGGAGCGGTGCCAAAGTATGCTGGACGGCGACGAACCGCAAGCGGTACCCGTAGTACTGACCGTATACACCTTGAATGGGGAAACGGTGCCAACACCGGGACTTGCGAGCGCCGCAGGAATAAAGAGCGAGACGAGACCGTGAACGTCTGCAGGACCTGGACCTGCAGAAGTCCACGAAAAGCGGCTTGCCAATGAGATTGTGTGAACCCACCTTTAGAGGACATCGTGTCCGGGGTCGAGGCAGCTCGGCTCCATCCATCGTGATGAGGTTAATGCAGCTGAGACGTCTCGGGTGGAAAGGCACAAGAAGCTCTAACCGCGCCACGTGCGGGGAAGCCAATAGGCACCGCGCTCTCGACGGCCTTCCGAGGGCTGAGGGAAATAACGGCTAGGCAAACCAGCGACATCTGGAGGCCCGGCATGGATGGAGTCAGTGCGGGAGGTCTCTCTGGTAAGCGCTCCGACTGACAGGAGGGATATAGCGGCCCGCAGAGCTAACGCTTCATGCTCCGCGGAAAGAGCGATGGCAGGTGTGCCGCACCCAGGAAGCTGGTGCCGGGAGGCTAGACTGGTGTATGTTTCCACCGCTTCTGTCCGAGAGGACGCATGTCGCGGATTGCGGTGCCCAGAGAACAGCTTGTTCCGGTCACCATTTGGTTCTGTTAGCAGGCGGATGGTGCGAGGCGTGAAGCCGATCGTGCTGCATTCCCATAGCCTAATCGCTAGGCATAACGTGCCCGTTCCCCTCTTTCCTTTTTGATTCGATGGTCTTGCGAACGCTCTTAACATAGCTTGCAATGTCCGTCAGCGTGAGAGCTCCCAAACACTTGAGACAGGGAATGCACGGACCGCACTCGTGGCCATCATAGGAGCAAACGGGCAGCGCCAACGCCCCGATGCACATAGGTTTAGAAAGACCGTCAATGCCGGGCATGCTAAAGCCCGTTACAGCATTATTAGGGTAAGGGGACGGGGGCACCCCCGATCCGCTCTAAAAACATCATCAAGCCAAAAAATATCACACTAAGTGAAATAAATACTCAACTACTAAAACAAAGTTTCCATAATTAGCACTGAATTCAGAAAAAATTGAAGAGAATCGCTAAGGGATGTGAAAACAGTTAGACGCGCTCGCACAGTCCAATACCGAACCACAGGCGGTAAGGAAGGAACGAAGGAGCAGTCGAGCGGCAGGGGTATACTTGAGGACACAATAGCAGGCC
>NC_133771.1:169722235-169727455 GCF_003597395.2 Chelonoidis abingdonii
CTATGCGCCTGATATACTATCCCTCCCGGCCGACCGTCCTCAGCTCTCCTTCTTTCCGCGCTACTCCGGACCAGATGGGAAAGCGAGGCGGTGTGGAAATGGTATTGGAGCAACACATCTCGAAGAACAACAGTACAAGGTGAGTAACGTCTTTTTCTTCTTTACGATGGCTTGCTCATATCCATTCCAGTAGGTTGTATTTCCAAGCCTTACTAGGCGTGGTCGGAGTGAGACGTTGGCAGAAAGTAGCACCGCATGGCCGAAGAGCTGCTATCGTCGTCTACAGATTGCTGCAACCAGCGCGTGGTGCGATGTAAGTTATGGCGCCGCACCAGGTAGCCGCCCGACATATGTCCTGGACGGGCCATGTGCCAGGAAGCAGGCAAACGAGGCTTGAGCTCCTGAAGTACGACATGGGCGGGATGAGCTGGCGCCATTGGGACGTAGAGACTGAGTCATGACGTCCGGAACAGGAGTCACCCAAGGTGTGAAAGTCCGTCGGAAGTTACAGGGAGTCGCTTTATTCGCTCCGACTCATCTCTATGGACATAACGTGGGGCGAGTGTCTGAAGGCTTAGTACTGCTGATGTAGAATGCAAGAGCCCTGGACAAATCCGGGTGTAGTATGCTGGCTGGTCCCAGCAGGATGCGTGCGGCTTCGGGAAGAACGACGTAGAAAAATGTCTTAGTTATATGAAGCAGAGACACCTTCAGAAGAGAGCTGGGTGTGGTCGTAGCTGGCACCTTAATCGTTGTGAACAGATTGGTGTTGAAGGTGAGTGTTATCTACCACGCACGGAGCTCAGTATACCCGTCAGGCATTCGTACGGTGGTAGTACCAGGAAGGCCGGTTTCCATGACAGGTTTAGAGAATTGAGCAGTGGCTAACGCGCTAAAAGGGACCATGGTTAGTACAGCACCAGTTGACGATCCACTGTTAAGGGGAAGAGGTTTTTAACCGGAGGGTTAGAGTTTTCTCAATCTAAGAATTCGGAAACTATTGGGTGAGAAAGGTGGGAAGTGTCAGGACTCTCCGGAGGAGTGGCGATGCCGGCCAGATGCGATCCTAATGGAAGCGAGGATAGGCTGGCCCTAGTACAACAATCCAGGACAACAAGGAGGCGAACGGCGGTAGGACCGGGAACGTGCTACACCGTAAGAGAACCTTCCACGTTAGCGAGATATAAGATGTCCGCATGATTAGAGGGTCATGACTTAACCAAAAGGACCTGAACCTGGCTGGAGCACTTGGCGCTTTCGACGTAACCAGACAGAGAGCCACGCCGGGCAGGGCGCAGGGACGCAAGGTCGGGGATGAAGCTGCGCAATCGCTATAAGGCCGGGTTAGATGGGCATGGACGGTCGCGGAGACAGGTGCGAGCAGCATAGATACCATGCTGTGTCGGCCATTGTGGAGCGAGTCAGGATCAGCTGCGCGGTGTCCGGAAGCTGTGAGCCAGACCGGGGACTAAGGGGAAAGAGTGGGAAATGAAAAGAACACCCTAGGTGATGAAGGGAAGGCCGAGAGAAGGGCCGGAGAGCACCCTGCAGGCGAGCAGAAACACCTTGACACTGCCTGTGCTCCTGGAGGCGAATAGGTCTACTGGGGAAAGGCCCCACTTCGGCAAACGAGAAGTTGCAGGATGCCGGAAGGATGGACATCGGTGTGTCAGTGAACAGACGGCTTCAGGCCGCGCGTAGAGTGTCGGCCCCGGGAGGAAGGAGGCATCAAGGATCTATTGATGCTATACAAGTTCGCCACGTGCATGCCGTGGCACAGAGGGAAGAGTCGTGCCTCCCGTTGGGATGGGTGAGCATGTCTTTGTGTCCGTGAAAATGGGCAACATTAACGCCCTGTAGCGTGGTGGCAAAGGACTGGGCAACGTCGGACCCCCTGGAGTCGCGGACATGATGGAGTGGAGTCCGGGCCAAGGACCAACTTGGGTTACGCAATGGCCCAGTGTGTGCGCCCCACCCTCAGAGAGGAAGGCTACCGTGGTTAGCTGCAGCGAGGGGTGAGGGTAGATGGACAACGGTTCGCACGGCGACACACCAGCGACGGGGTCAACCACAGTGAGCGATTCCCAGCGATCGTGCGTACTGCAGTATATGTGTATCAGGTCCAGGGCATCCCTGCGTGGCCGAGTTAGACCGAGGGAGCCCAGACTGCCAGGGGCGTATGCGGCTGCGCGTGCGTGGTTCATCGACAGTGCACGCAGCCATGGACCGAGGAGGCCGAGGCGCGGTGCGGAAACCAGAGGGGGGAGGCTGGAGCCCTGACGAGAAAATATAGATCGACTTGAGGAGGCAAGCTGGCTGATGTCGCGATGGGGATCAGCAGGCGCCCCGAATATCCGCGTCGGCGTTAGGATGCAGTATTTGGATGTGTCTGAATGGCGGCGCCACTCCAGGGGGCGCCCCGCCGGCCCACCGAGTGTTGCTAGGGTAAAAGTCTCCGACGAACGTGCACGCGGCGCGCACACACCTACTGGAATGGATATGAGCAACACATCTCGAAGAACAACAGTTACAAAGGTGAGTAACCGTCTTTTCCAGGGGCTTCACACCACTTTTCCAGTGGGTGGTATGGGAATGCAGGCCCACTCTCTATGCTGGGTTCCAGTCCAGAGAACCTAGGACGAGCAGCCAAGGTCTGCCCTGTCAGACTCGTTGCCACTACCTCTCTGGACTCCTTTGTATCATTAGTCTTTCCTCAAGCCTTTTTCTCCAGCCCCTTTCTGGGTTTTTTGCAAGGACCAACACCTCCCAGAAGGTCTCCCTAGAGACCTGGTTTGTATCCCTGCATCGGAGTCAGCCAAAGGAGCTTACTCCAGACTTGTCTTCCAGATTTCTCCCACTTTGTAGTGCCCCGAGTGTGACAGCAGAGTTCTTGCCTTTCTCCCTGGACCCCCTCAATGTCCAGTCCAAATGATTTACTTATCACAGCCTCTTGCACTTGTCTGCCTCTGGTATCCGGCTGGCTCAAGACAACCTGCCTCTGGCTCTAGGCTTCACTGCCCCGGCCTCCCAATCTTCCTCCTGGCTTGAGGCCCTCCAGCTTTGGCTCTAGGCCTCCCAGACTTCTCAGCCTTTAGCCAAGAGAGAGAACACCCTCTATGCCTCATCTGGGTATCCCCCATTGCCTTCCTTCCACTGCCCTGTGCTCCTTCCTTTCTGAAGATCCAGCTCTTCCTGGTCTGTTTGATCACCAGTTATACCTTATGGCCTAATTGGGCTTAACTGTCTACTGGTTACCCTGGGTTCAGACACTCCATCACAGCATGGATAAGAAAAGTGAACTCTTTAGCAATATGTCTTTTGTTAATTGGATCACAGTTGACTTAAAAAAAATAGTTTTTTAGATTAAAATTTTGCACAGGTATCTTGTGAACTAAATCAGATTCTGTTTGAAGCAATCGTATATCTTTTCTAGGTGTCTGGGCAAGAACAGTTTCCTGGAGGACAAAGGATCCTAACTATTCCAATTTGGCCCCCAAGTCTAGGCATTTCACAGAGCTGTGTGTATGAGGTACAACAGCAGCGACAAGAAGAAAACACAGGTCAGTTTCTGAACAGGTAAACTTAGTGGTTCTATGAAAACATCATCCAAATTTACTGTTGAAGACCAGATATTTTTTCATTTAAAAAAATGGGCCCCAGTCTTACAAACATGAGCTCAGTGGGACTACTCAGGGATAAAATTTTTCACCATCCTAGGCATTTGCAGGCTTAGACCTTAAAAAAATAAATTTCTTTGAGATTAATATGCAGTAGGTGACTTGAAATGTTAGAACCATTGTTGGATATTTTTAAAACCTTCCATCTAAATCTACTTTTTGTCTTTATTAAAGGTTAAATATACCATTTCAAATTAGAGAGTATTTCAGATGAGCTGAATGTATGTCTCTAGGTAAAATTTTCTGGAAAGGTACAGATTTGTTTGAAGGGACTCTAATGAAACTGGGCAATTCAATCCAGTTTTTATTAATTTGATCTTTCCCATCAAAAGAAAAATAAATAACATTTGAAGATGTGTTGTCCTAGGCTACTTTTCCTATAGTTTTTCTCCAGTGGTCTTAATGATCTCATTTAAAACATAGATTAGAAATTCTCTTTATTTTTGTAGGTGGAGAGAAAAAAGAAGCAAAACTGGAGCACACAGAAGAGATCATAATAGCAGCTGAAAAGTAAGTCTTCAAAAATCTGAAAAGGCTGTTTGGTGGCTCCTATTTAAAAAAAAAAAAAAAAAAAAAAGGCAAAACTAAAACCTTGAGCGTATATGGTATGATTTCAAATTAGATAACTGATAAAACTGTAAGTGGTCTTCTAACTGGGTTTTGTATCTGCCTGTGTAGGTTGTTAAAAATATTCATATTTACATGCACATTATCTAATAAACTAATAACCCCTCCCCCCCCCGCCCAAGAATATCTTTTGAGTGCTTGTTTCTTCCAGTATGTGTGCCGCGCGCTGTCGTGCACGTTCGTCGTGAAGGACTTTTACCTGCAACATCGTGGGCCGACGGTGCCCTTGCGAGTGGCGCACTATTGCGTGCGTGATATATCCCTGCACAACGCTCCTCAGTTCCCTTATACGCCCCGCTCCTCGGTCGTGTCGGTTGGATTGGAACAGTTGGAGCGAGCTTAGTGAAACCTCGCTTCCTAGGCCTATCGGTAGTTCTTGTGATTTAGATATAGTATATTCCTTTTGTATTATATATTTCTCTATACTTATGCATTATTTTCTTTGCTAGCATCATAGTTGTGTAACATAGTTAGCGGAGTTCAGGGGTAAGCCCCTCCCCGCAACGTGTACTGCGGAGCCATGCCCAGCTCTACGGTTCTCTCGTCGTGCCTTGGCCGCGCCGTCCGGGCAGTTGTGACAGGAGATCCCGACTCTGTTACTGGCTGGCGCGATCCGGATTTCACATCTAAGGCCCATGCAGGCATTTAAGCCGAAGGCAATTGAGTGGGCATTTCTTTCCCTTCACTTCGTGCATCGAGCGCGGCTACTCGGCGAACAGAGTAACAAAAAAAAGAAACGCCTCCTCAGCACGGACCCCGCTGCAGCCGGCCGTACTGGCACAAGTCGACTCGGCACGCTCCTCTCTCTGGGCGCTTGAGAGCCACGACTCCTCGCAGTTGCCGACGGTCCCAGCACGCACTGGTTGAACTCCCTGCTCTGCTGCTCTGCTGCCAACTGCACCCAGCAGAGAGTTGT